>NC_057799.1:467922381-468144551 GCF_018294505.1 Triticum aestivum | reverse complement strand
TTATTTTTATTTAACCCTTCCTGTTTTCTTTATATTAGGGCACTAACCACTTTGCAAAAATGTTGGTTCACCACGAACATTAACAAATGAAAAATTGCCACATGATGATCATTTTATTTTAGACATTGAAAACTTTTGAGTTTGACTTGACTTTTAATTTGGACCGGATTCGAACCAACGTGAGTTTAACAATAGTACTAATGATGACGTGGCATCATTAGCAGAGAATTACTATAGCTTAATTATCCGGGCGTCACAGCGCGCCATGAGGAGCGCAGCCTGCGCATCCGCAGGCCCGCGATGAGCATGGGGCGACGAGCCAGCCGGAGTCAGCGACGGGGTGGCGGTGCGTCCGTCCGTCCGCACGGAGGGGTGCAGTGACGAAGCTTGCTGTTCATTCCCACCGGGCCGGTGGCGGCATTGGCGGCGGGTGACGGAGAACGACGGGGAGGCCTGCCGACGGGCGCCGTCTGGGCGACGTGGGCGGTGAGAGCGGCTCGTCGCTCAGCACCGGCTCGGCGAGCATCAGCCATGGAAGCAGTGGAGCAGTGGTGCATCGATCGACGGAAAAGAGGCTTCGGCGTACCCCTACCTGGCGCGCCAAATGTCGGATTTCGGGTTCCGCAGACCCTTGATAGGTTCGAACTCTGGGGTGTGCACGAAGAACTCTCTCTTCCTAGTCTGCCCGCTCAACGATCCCACGGCCTAGCTCTATGAACCCAAAGAACAAGAGACACAGAGATTTATCCTGGTTCGGGCCACCTTGCGGTGTAATACCCTACTCCAGCTTTGTGGTGGATTTCCTCGAGGGGCTGAGGATGAACTAGTACAGTGGTGGAACAGCCTCAGGAGGTGAGGTGTTCTTGGGCTAGATGAACTGGTGAGATGGCCAGGGTGGAATGGCTCCAATGCGAGATGATTTGCTACAGTGGTGGCGAAGTCCTATTTATAGAGGCCTTGGTCCTCATTCCAAATGTAGGCGGGAAGGGATCCCACAACGGCCAAATTTGAAGGGAGAAAACTAGTACAAACTATCCTGACAAAAGTAGTCTTCGCCTGCCAAAGACTCTGGTGGTGACGCTGCAGTGGGCTCCGCGATGACCTCCGTCCTGCCGTCCTGGTGGTCTTGGTCTCGTTGCACCAGAATGGAAACCTTTTCTTGATTCCTCGGGACTCCGTGTCTGCGCTTGCCTCCTTAGCACCAAAGAGGAAACTGGAACACTACGCCCACTGGCGCCCGCCTGGCCTTGGTCGTCATGTCTCACGTCATGTGAACCTCGTGAGGTGCGCCTTGCATAGATATCTCCGCTCCTCGGGAGCCAGCCTAGTGAGGCTGCCCTAGGGAGTTCTTAGTGTCGCCCGCCTCGCGAGGCTTGGCCCCTCACAAGGGACTTGAGTTGTCGCCCCTGAAGCTGGGCCATACTGGGCCGTCGATGGAGCCACGCCACGGGCCGCAGGCAGGCAAGTCTGGTTACCCCCGTTCCCAGGACGCCGACAACATGAAGTCATCATTGACAAAACCCAAGGTTAGTTCATCCCTCTTTGGGGGGATATCACATCTAGGGGAGCTTTGCTCTGAAAATTGAGCTAAAGCAACTCTAATGGTGTGAACACATTAATGCTTTATGTAAAAGTGGCAACCCCACTTCTGCTTAAACGATGAGTATGACCTATGATCAAATTTTCTCATTTCAACTCCTAAGTCAATATACTCATATATAGATGACCTAGTCATCACCAATATCTTGATAGATGCTAGAATTGGTTGTGCATGTTTGACACATATTTCATTTGCCATTTTATTGTGTGAGCATGTTGGTTTGCATATTTTCTTCATTCGAGGACATCCATTTTTTGTTTTGATTGTCTTGTTTTTTCTGGCCAAGTGGATGTACAAGAATGCATAAGCATCTTCTCTAGCTATCTATGCTTTCTTGTATCAAATTATATTCTTGCTACATCAGAAAAATTGAACAAGTTTGTTTCGGACCCTCCCGGTGAGGTGCACTTGGAGCCACCGGTCTGAAAGGGCCGAGCTCCAAAACCTTCAAATATGTTTCAACGTGACCAATCCATACCTATCCGGACTCAATGCAATTGTTTGATTGATCCGCGTTTTTTATCTCGGTGTAACCGATTAGACCAACTCGGCGTCACCAGAATGCTGTAACCGCTCGCAGTTATACGTCTCAGTGCCACCGATTTGCTCCACTTGGTGTCACCGATAGCAGCTGGGTATATAATCCCGCGGGCCCGTACAGTTGAAATTTCTCAAATGTTTCGCTCTCGCACCCCCTCTGCTGCCGTCGCCCCCATCTTCGGACTTCGTCGTTGCGTCCAGCGCGCCCTAGCCATTGGACTCCGCCGCCGTCAACGGATTTCCTTCCCTCCGTTGCCACCGTAGGGGATTTGCGCCAAGTTAGGATAAAAAATCCCGCCCCCTTGTGCCTCTATTTTCTAATTCAATGCACTAGGGATTCTCCATGATTCTTGCTAAGTATGAAAGTCTCCTGCCCACAAGATAAATTCCATAGATTAGTTTGAGAAAAAATATTTATTGTTAATTTTTTCCCGAAAGCATCTCAGACCGACCAAATTGAAATTTTCGTTGTCACCGATTTGGCTCTGGACATTGCACTAGTACGTCTCGGTGCCACCGAGAAGTACAAATCAGTGAGACCGAAAATAAAGTTTTAGTGAAACCCTAGCATCTCGGAGGCACCAAACCACATCTCGGTCTGACCGAAATGGTGTGTTTTGTTTCCGCTGAGTTTTTCGGTATCACCGAGATGATCAACTCGGTGGATCCAAAATGCATTCTATGAAAACTTGAAACTAAGATTTGAACTCATTTCTTTTGAAAAATATATGTTTTTTTGTGATGACTCATCTGCTCCGCCCATACCTATCTATTCACAGGGTCAGTTTGCAAGATGTCAGATGCAAGTGACATTTAGAATGTCTCAGAACAGCATGATGATCTCGGTGAAGGATCTAGTACCGAGGGCAGCTATTATAATGGAGAAAGAAGCTCTCCAGATCTTCAAAAGGCGGCCACCAAAACTAGAAAGAAGTGAACCTCAGATGACGAGGATGAGGATTTTGTGGCTAGTGAGGCCACATCAAAGAAGAAGAAGGTTGCTCTTGATAAGGAGTACGGCACAACAACTAGCTCAAGATCTTCTGTCTTTGCCAAGGAGAGAACAAAAGTAGAGAAAGTCCCACTCTTTAAGGTAGACAAGGCCACAACTCCTAAAGAGACCATGCCATTTACACTTGAGGAGCCAAGTGACTCAGAGACAGCAGCTGCAAGAAAGAAGAAGAAGAGAGCAAGGAAGAGAACTGATTATGTTATTAGCAAACCCTACATGGTTGCTGATCATGATGATGAGGAACCAACAGCTGTTGCACTCCCTGCCAAGACTCAGAAACTCATGTCTGATGCTATGAAGTCTGCTGCCCCCTCCAAGTCCAAGCCCAAAGCTCCAACACCTAAGAGATCTACAAGAAATATATATGCTTGTGAGAAAGACAAGGCTCCGGTGCCCGAGGCTGAGATTGATGATGAGCCACTAGTGCTCAGGAAATTGAGACCCAAGATACCAGATCATGACAACACTCACCCAGTTGCAGAGAACATGATGCTGAGGAAGGACAAAGTTTTGCGTCAGTGCACTAAAAAAAGACACATCCGTGACATTATGGCGCGAACGAAAACATTTTTTATCATGGTTATGACACTTCTATGACGATAATTGTGACAAAAACATGTATCATCATTGATGTGGATGGCTCCTACTTCTATGACAAAAAAGCATGACAGAAAATGGGCTTTTCATCCTGGGCAGGATGGGGACGCACCTGCATGACATTCTTTGGGCCGTCCATGACATAAAAAATCGTGGTAGAAGTAAGGGCGAGGAAATTTTCGCGGAGTTCCGGTTACGGTGGGTGGTCGGGGACGAGTGATGCACTATGGTTTGCACATTTCTCTCGTACGTAGGCGCGTGTGTGTGCGAGGCGTTGGCTCTAACTGAACCCGATGGAGGCTTGAACTTACTGAACTCGAGCGATTGCACTAGCTAGGTTACTGAACCGTAGTGATCGATCCCTTGGCTGTGTACTGAACCCAAGCGATTCCTTCGCTGCCGACTAAACCCGAGCGATTTCTTCACTGCTGCTGCTAACTAAAGCCGAGCGATCAATCGCTGGTGCTGCTTACTGAAGCCGATCGAGCCCTCGTGCGAGACGCAGCCAACTGGTGTGTTGGGTTGCCTCTCGATGAACAGTGACCTTTGCTACCGCGCGCGTGGTACATAGAACGAGTTGAGACGTGGTGAGTCCAACCGGTTGGTTGGGTGTGGATGAACGGTTCCCGATGGGGGTTGGATGAACAGGACCCCGTTATAGTAGGCGGTCGGCGCTGGATGAACAGGAACCCGAGGAGGCCGCTGCACCCCAGCTGGTTGGGGGTGGATGAACAGGACCCCGTGGAGGCTCTATGAACAGTAGCCGGTGGAGCCTAGAGGACGATAATGGATGGACAGTACCCCCGTGGAAGCTGGAGCGAGAGGCAGTAGACGGTGGATGAATAGTAGCCCATGGAGTCCCGTTTTGCGGTAAGCCACACCCCTCCCGATGAACAGGATCCCGTTTCGACCATAGGAGCTCCAACAAAAGTCCGCTTTGTCCGTTTTGCCGTACGCTGTTGACACTCATTTCGGCCAAAGTGAAACACGGTGCTTAGATATTATTCCAATAAAATCATTTACATAAAATGATAAAACAAAATATTGAATCACTGGATACGTGGATAAAAAATATCATGTTGAATTTCCGTCGTGCTGCTCAATATAAAATAACAGACCCAAAAATAAAAGGAAAGGAGCCATACCGTCGCATAAATTAGAGGACATATGACTTTCGTACACATACACCATCATCAACGGCGAAATTCCGACGTTGGCACAAATCCACAGACGCTAATATTGCCAAATATTATATCGTATTTACCAGCATTATTATTCCGTCACCGCTAAAAAAATATTGGCACGATAATGTTCGTGTAAAATAATATAACATGCAATGATGTGTAAAGAAAATGTCAAGCCATCGTATAATTATCAACGAAAAATGTTGTCCTGTGTCACAATAATTAATTTGGCCTAGCTAGCCCAGTCATACATATGGCTACGTACATGTATGGTGCAAGTATGAGCTACGTCGTCTACACACTCGTCGTCGGCCGTCATCTACATACGTCGCCGGCCGCACGGCTCAGCATCTGCACCGCCCACAAGCTGCTCCACGCCGGCTGTGCTCGTCCGCATCACTTCCTCACACGCAAGGTGAGAATACATGGCTACCTCCTTGCTCCCTTCTTGATGCATTCCTCTTGACCATATGTCTGAAGTAGTTGGTGTTCTACGATCGCTCCATATAGCACACCTAGTTTCGTCTCATGGGGTCTAGCACCCCTTGTTGATACAAACCATGGTTAAATTATGATCATCTTGTTTTGGTCTCATAAGATCATGCATCTCATGTTGATACAATTCAAGAATAAGAATATGTTCCTTCTTGTTTTGGTCTCATGGTGATCTTGCATCCCATGTTGATACAATTCAAGGTTAAAATATACCCATTGGTGATCCTTCTCTTTCAGCGTACACCTCATATATGTTTGGTGCTACCCAAGTAATTTGTGCTTGATTCGGTCTCATGGCGATCTTGATCCCATGCTGATACAAATTAAGATAATGCATGAGATGCCTAGTGGTCATATATCACTCCTCAATCCTATAATGATGCAAACTAAGTGCACACGATGCAACTAAAATTCTTCTTGTTTTAGTCTCATGGTGATCTTGCATCTCCATGTGGATACAAGTCAAGACCAAAAAATTATGCTCATCTTGTTTTGGTCTCATGGTGATCTTGCGTCCCATGTTAATACAATTCAAGAATAAAAAGAAGTCCATCTTGGTTTGGTCTCACGGTGATCTTGCATCCTATGTTGATACAAACTAAGGATAGAAATAGAAATAAAGCTCATATTGATTTGGTTTTATAGAGTCCAATTTTGTTCTAGACCCTAAATGCATCAATATAGGGTGTAAACTTGGTGCATGTGGTTATATGTTCATTAGTCTCAAGAAGTAGCATCATATGCTCGAATTTTGTACTAGTGAAAACCCATGTGAAACAAAGCCATGCACAGATGATAACTAAATATACATGACTTTTGCTCTCCATAGTTTAGGTTCATATATCCATACTTTGAGAATTGTCATATACTTCATCATGTCCATGCAAAATATAAACTGATATATACTTCTATTTGGTTACACTACGAGCATACAGTTTGTGCTACGTTGGTGATAATACAAGCAAGAATAAATCAACATACTTCACTTGGTTATACTACATGTGGGCGCAATATTGCTACATGATGTTAGTACTAAAACAAGTGAAGTAAAACTTCATAAAAATATTCTCATGCACCGCAAATCCGAAGTCATATAAATATTTGACTAGATTCATTTAGTCGCATGCCCATATATGATATGTTAGAGACTAGCAAAACTAGTATTCACGCATAACCCATATGTCATAAAAGAATCCCTCATACATATTAAAATTAAATCATGCATTCCTTTCATATAGGTGAATGCATCCACAAAATTAAAAGATAATTAAGGTCATAGCCCATGTCACTTGCACTAAACATAACATAGTGCGATTGAATATGTGATCACAATTTCATATAGCCCTCGCATATGATGGCTCGGTTCAATGCTATATACGTTGCTATAAAGTAAACCAAATAATCCACCATTTCAGGCATGCACACGGAAATCACATGCATGTCAAAATTAACTCATGAAAAGAGTTATGCCCCATATTGCACATATGCACGTTAGCCCGGCTAGTTAACCATCAAATAGATTTTCATATGACTAAAAAAAAGACAACCACTATATATTTGCGAAGGTTAATAAGCTAGGCATGAATGTGCTATATGAATGAACATTGTCAAATCATGAATGTTATGCAACGCATATGTTAGCATAGATGAATTTCAAGGCTCTCCAAGTACGACGTCGCGCATATGTTAGCATAGATGAAGTTCAAGGCTCTCCAAGTACGCCGACGTCGTAGACAGCGAGGAGGACTTTTATTTCTACATTTTGTAGTCTTCTTTTATTTCTACATTTTGTAGTACTCATGTGTTGTGATGCTATGTAATAGATATGTTGGAATTCTTAATCACGGGTTTTCTCTACAGAGATGTAATTGACAGATCTTTTAGTAAACGTAAGAGTTCTGGAAATAAAGTACCTGCAATGTTTGATCCTATTTTTATTGTATGCATTTACGCATTTAAATTTCACTCTGTATCAATGACGTGGACGCGTGTCTCACGCCCGCCATTTTCCCGTCATCAGATTCTGGCACGGCCGGTGGGACTTATTTCTCCCCTCATCTTTGAAATTCCAACATAGCATATGACATATGACTTCCCATAATATATCTCCCAAATACATCAAATTTCCGAGGATTAATATAGGTTTCCTCTATTTTCACAAGGTATGGAAGGCCAAGTGCAGCAGTTTGTGACTCTTCGCTTTGGTGACCTATGGCTTGATGTGCCAATTGGTCCTATCGTGACCTCACTAAGTGAAAGTTGGAAGACTACTGCTGCATCTCCAGTTGTACCAGATCAAGAGGAAGTCACTTCTCCACCAATGGAGGGGTTCACACCTGTTTTGTCAAAGTCTGCAAAGAGGAAAATGAGGGCTGCTAGAAAGAGGGTTGCTCAGAGTTCTGCAAGAGGGGTTACTCATGCTCCAGTGTCAGTAATGAAAGGAAAGATTGTTGAAGCAGGACCTTCCGACCGCCAGCAGTCCAAGGACAAGGGAAAGAAAGTGGTGTTTGAGAAATCCGAGTTTCCGCCACTTGTGTACAAGGGAAAAGAGAATATGGTGGAGATACCCAACTCCAAGCTACCTGGGAAAAGAGGCGGCGTTGCAGTCATATTGCCGTCAGCTTCGTCTTCAACAGGAAGGCCCACCAACGCTCGGAATATACTTCGAGCCGATGCTCCTGAGTTTGTCCCCTCACTGGCCCATAAACCTAGTGAGGAACGCTTGGGAATAATGCAAAAACGTTCCCTGGAATGGAAGGGAGTGTGCCTTACATCTGGTGACCTCAAAACTGGCCACACAGATCCAACATCTGCACCATCAGTTCCTCTGTTTGAAGAAGCACCCATCTTACGAGAGTCCTTTGAAGGTTCGTTTGATCCAGTGCGACGTCAACGGCGACAGAGAAATGCCTGTCGATCTTGGATTGAGCTTCCAGCTGCCGTAGATCAAGATGCGGCAAGCCGACACCGTTCTCATGTGAGCAAGTCTGTTAAGGGGAGATGGAAAAACACTCTTCCAAAGATCCAAGTTCAGAATCCAGATGACTCATATGTTGTTAAATGCGTATGTCAAGCAATAAGGTCACAGCTTCCCGGTGCATCCACATCACAAAACAATGAGGGTGGTGCCATCATGCGACTGGTGGAGGCCCTGGCCCAATGACCTGATTACCAAGAATTTATTCAGCAACATCCTGAACATCAAGAGTATGTGAACCAAGCTACTCGTGTCCGTTCAAGAAGGGCGGCGTACAAAGAAAGAGAAAGGCCAGTACGGGCAAGGTCTAGGTCAAGCAGAGTCCAAGGGGTAGAACACATTTCATCAGATGAGGACAGTCGGGCTAAATTGAATAAGTGGCTATCAAATCCATCAAATGAGGTGGCCGCGAGCTTGTCTCCATGGCCCTCTCGTAAGCAGACCAAGAATAAATCATTCGAGGTGTTCCAAGCAATGCCAGTTGGTGTCAGGGCGGCATGAGACAAGACAAGCGAAACATCCTCCAAATCAATACATTTCAAGAGGAAGAAGGCACGCAAATCTGTCGTAGAAGGTCTTCGTTGTAAGACACGAAGCTAGAAGGGTTCAAATTATGAAGAACCTGGGTCAAGCAATGGGGGGTCTTACAATCCCCTATCAGATAGCACTCCTTGCCCTTCTGAAAATGAGATAGGACTTCACCATGGTGCAGAGAATACAGAACAAGTCCTAGCTGCGAATGAAACTCGTTCGGTTGAGGAGCAATTAGCCAACCTTACGGCAGCACTTCAGCCCTTCGAATTCATATGAGCAATAACCAGAGCAATGGAAATGAAGGGGATGGTGGCGCAAGTGCTAGCAGCCAACATGGAGGAGCTGGGCTTAACCTTGAGGCGATCCAAAGAATGATCGCTGAAGGGGTAAAGTCCCAGTTGATGCAAACTCAGTACTTGATGCAGCCAGGGTATGTTAAGCCGTACCCACCTGATGTGGACCTCATTCCTTTCCCAACGAATTATAGGCAACCGCAGTTTAGTAAGTTCAACGGGAGTGGATCTCCCCATGAGCACATAGCACACTTCCTTGCTGCTTTTCACGATACAGCTAACAACGGAGCACTTCTCCTTAGGCAGTTTGTACAGACATTGTCTGGGCCTGCCTTCACTTGGTACAGCAAGCTACCTCCAAGCTCTATAAAAACGTGGGAACAAATGCAAAACTCATTCCTCGAGCGGTTTTATAGCACGCAGAGGACGGTGGGCATAACTGAGTTGACCCAAACTGAAAAAGGGTTCAACGAGAGAGCGGCTGATTTCATAAATAGATGGAGAAACCTAAGTCTTAACTGCCCACAACCAATCACTGAGCCAGAAGCAGTGCGCATGTGCATGAACAATCTCCGCTCGGAAGTGGTTGTCCAGTTACAAGGAGTGAGGCCCCTCACATTTGAAGAGTTAGCTTCAAAATCCACGGATATAGAAAATTTTATGCAGCTTGTCACTCGTCGACAAAAACGACGTTCAACAAGCCTACAGACAAAGGTGGTCAGCGTGAAAAGTTGCTGATGAAACCCAAGTTTGCACAAGCCATGGAGACAATGACGGTAAAACCTCGGTTTCAGCCCGGAAGAGCACCTATAGGGAACCAAGGATAGCGAGTTGCACAGATTGGTAGGAGGCCAACTCTAAGCGAATGACAAAACAGGGAGTACTCTTTTCCGGTAGAAGAAATTGATGACCTTTTCACTGGTTTAAAGGAGTTGAGTCTGATAGAACTTCCCAGGCCCAAAAGGCCAGAAGAAGCTTCGAATTTTAATGATCCAAATTTCTGTCGCTACCATCGCATTTTGGGCCATACACTCAAAGATTGCTTTGTTGTGAAGAATATCATCCGGAAAATGATTGATGAGGGGACCATTGATGCGGATCTCCTCAAAAGCATGATAAAGGGAAAGAAAAAGGCTTTAGCAAATGTCGCCACCCTCCAAGATGAAGCGGCCTTGCCAAATCGCAAGATCAGCATAAAGGAGAGGCTCACATTCCCTGCAGCAATGGTGCAGCCCAAGATTGGGGGCAACGGCGGTCAAAATGCCATGTACTACCCCCAGTAATGGAAGAAGCCCCTCCTCTGCGCTTCGCACCAAAGATATATCAGCACACCGCGAAGCGCATGAGAGTACCAAGTGAAGAATTCAATGTTCTCACTATTGGTGTGTTCGAGGATGACGGCAAGTCTCCGTGCTTCCCTGAAGAAGAATCGTTAGAAGTTGATCAGGTTCATCTTAGATCAAGTCGTTAATTAGCAGACCCTCATCCTCCACCTAGAAAGGAACCAAAAAGTAAGTATGCAGTTCCAAATTATTCGACGGACCCTGCATGTAGGGTGCCAGCCAAGTATGATGTAGTCGCACATTTGAAGAAAATCCAGCTATGTTTTCTGTGTATGATGCTTTGTGTCTTTCATCTGATATGCGTAAAGCTCTTGTCACGGCACTCACGTTTCCTGAAGACTACAGAGTAGAAGTATCTCAAACCTAGGTAGAAGAATCTGAAGTCCTAAATATGACGTTCACAGATGAGGATATGTTGTTAGGCCCCAAGAAGCACAACAGACCTCTTCTCATGTTCGGCGAAATTGATGTATTGCCAATAAATCGCATAATGATAGATGGTGGGTCAGCTATAAATCTGCTACCATTGCGTACACTCAAAAAGATTGGATATTCCAAGAGAGATTTGAGCAAGTCTAACGTGGTTATACATGGATTTAACCAATCAGGACAAGAAGCTATGGGTACCATTTCGTTGGTTTTAAAATTGGATACACTATCCACATATGTGAAGTTTCACGTGATTGATGCGGCTACATCATATAATGCATTGCTTGGACACCCATGGTTACATGAGAATCAAGTTGTGCCATCTACTTTACATCAGTGTATCAAATATATAGATCGGACAGGTGATACGGTCAGAATATTTCCTGATAAGAAGCCATTCACTATAGCCGAATCTTTCTATGCTGATGCAAAGTTCTACTTCGAGCCTGTTGATAAGGTGGAGAAGCCAAAATCCTGGAAAATACCCGAGTCAAATGTGGTAGAAAAGGAGGTCGTAGAATCCTCGTCAAAGAAAAAGACTTATCAGTATATACCAAGCAACCAAAGGAAGAAGGGTGACCCAATATTTCGTGTCATAGAAAAATCCCATGACATGAAAGGTACTAATTTCCCTATGCCTTTACCTCCTTTGGTACAATATAGAATAAAACAATCTCAAAAAGAGCCACGTCGGTCAAACGTTGGTGAAAGTTAAAATAAAAATACAACACAAATATATGTGTTTAACAAAGATGATGAATCTTTACCCATTTCTTTGTATGATAACAGGGTCTTGTACATGATGCAGCAAATGGGTTATGACATCGCCACTGGCCCGTCTTTATGTGATCGCCGGGGACAGCTAGCACCATCCGAAAAGGTGTTATCTCAAGAACAACTCGAAGCTCTGCACGAAGACCATGTTTTAAAAGAAATGAAGCATGGGTTAGGATATGAGGTTTGTATGGCTTCGGCTGAGTATACGGACATGAAGGAAGCATCTCCACAAATGGAGGATGGCAACCAATGTACCGTGGATGACTTGGAAGAAATAAATATTGGTACGACTGATGATCCTCGTCCAATTTTTATTAGCAAACATTTGTCCAAAGAAAATAAACTAAAATATCATGAGTTCTTGCGTGCAAATAGAGACGTATTCACTTGGACTATGAAGAAATGCCTGGGTTGGACCCAAACATAGCTGTCCATCGCCTTGCTGTGCGAGATGACGCCACACCAGTGAAGCAAGCTCAAAGAAAGTACCGACCTGAAATACTTCCGCAAATAGAAGCCGAGGTCGACAAACTCATAGCCACAGGGTTTATTAGAGAAGTCAAATATCCCACATGGGTCTCCAGTATTGTACCAGTTAAAAAGAAGAATGGTCAAACACGCATAGGTACATATTTCAGGGATATGAATAAAGCATGTCCCAAAGATGATTTCCCAATACCCATCTCTGAAATACTAGTCGATGCTACTATGGGGCATGAAATATTTTCTTTCATGGATGGTTGTTCCGGCTATAATCAAATTAAAATGGCACCTGAAGTTGAAGAGTTAACAGCATTCCGCACACCTAAAGGCATATATTGTTATAAAGTAATGCCTTTCGGATTAAAAAATGCTGGGGCGACATATCAACGCGCAATGACAATCATCTTAGACGGGTTGTTATATGTGATTGTTGAATGTTGTATAGACGACATAGTTGTGAAATCAAAGCATGAACAAGACCACTTGAAACACCTTGAAATGGTTTTTGAGCATCTCAGGCAACATAATCTAAAAATGAACCCCATGAAGTGCGCGTTCGGAGTTTCCTCTGGGAAATTTCTCTGTTTTGTGGTTACAAAAAATGGTATTCAGATCGATCCAAGTAAAATACAGGCGATTGTTAAGATGCCACCACCCACAAACTTACATGAACTGAAGAGTTTCCAAGGCCACCTAGCATATATTAGGAGGTTTATCTCAAATTTATCTGGGAGATGCAAACCTTTCTCGCGACTTATGAAGAAAGGAGTCCCTTTTGAATGGGATCAAGCATGCCAAAACGCATTCCTAGAAATTAAGAAATATTTGATAAATCCTCTTATTTTAGGCGCACCGATTAAAGACCGACCACTAATTCTCTATACTGTTGCAATGCCTACTTCACTAGGTGCACTCCTGGCGCAGAATAATGATGTGGAAAGGAAACGTCCCAGTATTATCTTAGCCACACCTTGGTAGGGGCCGAGTGCAACTATCCAGACATGGAAAAAATATGTCTCGCACTGGTGTTCGCTGCACAAAAATTGCGACACTACATCTTAGAACACACTGTACATTTAGTCTCAAGAGCAGACCCACTCAGATATATCTTAAGTAAAATGGTACTCTCACGGAGACTAGCTAAATGAGCGATGCTTTTGTCACAATTTGACATCACATATATACCGCAAAAGGCCGTAAAAGGCCAAGCTTTGGCTAACTTCCTTGCGGCACATCCGATCCCAGATGATTTTCCTATAGATGATGACTTGCCAGATGAGGACGTATTCATCATGACGGTTACAAAATCAACATGGCAAATGTACTTCGATGGCGCTTGCCGGCAATCTGGTTCAGGCGCCGGAGTCGTTTTCATTACACCTAACGAAGGGGTGAACCCATACTCATTTACCCTAACTTCGGAGGTGTCAAATAATTCAGCCGAATATGAAGCTCTTATCATTGGGCTTGAAATAGCAATAAACATGGGGCTCGATACGCTCTCTATTTATGGAGACTCACAATTAGTGATTAATCAACTGAAGGGGACCTACATGGTAAAGAAACAAGAATTGTTGCCATATTTTGAAAGGGCAAAAGAGCTCCTAGCTATGTTCAAAGATAAAAATATTCAGCACATAGTTAGAAATCAAAACGAAAAGGTTGACGCTTTAGCCGGTTTAGCTGCAAGTATGTCACTAGACTCACATGAAATGATGGACGTACACATAGAAGAACGAAGGTTATTGCCAATATTTGTTGAAGACGAAGAAACGGTAATATCTTCTGCAATGACAGCTGATGTATGTGAAATTGAGGTAGGGGATTGGCGAGCACCATTCCTCGAATATCTACTGCATGGATACCTACCTCTTGATACTAGCGAAAGATCTAGAATCCGCAAAAGATCAATTCATTACACATGCATCAACGACATACTCTATAGGCGTTCCCATGATGGCATATTGCGATGCATTGCTGGAAATGAAATTATGGAGGCCTTAAACGAGGTGCATGCTGGAATATGTGGCTCGCACGAATCAGGTCCTAAATTGCACCACCAATTAAGGCGTCTAGGTTACTACCGGCCCACAATGTTTGAAGACGCCACTAAATTTGCAAAGAAATGCCATGAATGCCAAGTGCATGCTGACTTTATACATCAGCCGCACGAACCACTCAATGCAACAAATATGTCTTGGCCTTTTGATATGTGGGGAATGGATATAGTTGGGCCAATTCATCCACCATCATCCAAAGGTCACAAATTCATTTTAGCAGCAACAGACTATTTCTCCAAGTGGGCTGAACTTACACCACTAAAGGAAGACAAAGCGTAGAATGTAGAACATTTTATAAGAACACAACTCATTTATCGCTTTGGCGTTCCTTCTCGAATTATGTCTGATAATGGAACTCCTTTTAAAAACAAACAAGTGGAGAAATTATGCTCGAAGCTTAAGATAGACCATCACTATTCCATGGCATATAATCCAGCAGCCAATGGACAAGCAGAAGCTTTCAACAAAACTCTTTGCAAGTTACTAAATAAAGTTGTATCAAAAAACAAGCGTGACTGGCATGAAAAGCTTCTCGAAGCCTTGTGGGCTTATAGAACCACAACACACACGCCGACAGGAATGACTCCTTATTCCTTAGTATTTGGAGGAGAAGTCGTTCTACCTTTAGAGGTACAGATCACGTCAATGAGAGTCGCTACACATGAACATTTGTCGGAAGAAAAATTAATACAATTACGTTTCAATGAATTGGATAGACTAGAAGGAAGGCGACTTCAAGCTTTGCAAAATCTTGAGGCATACCAAGCCAGGATGTCACGAGCATTCGACAAACGAGTCAAAAGAAGGTCGTTCAAACAAGGAAACCTAGTACTTGCGGTCATCCGTCCTATGAATATCACGTGACGGATGAAAGGAAAATTTGAACCAAAATGGGAAGGTCCCTTCGTCATAAAAGAGGTTTATTCTAGCGGCGCATACAGAATCATATCACCAGATGGGGAATACTCACCGGCACCGGTAAATGGGAAATTCCTTAAGCGTTACTATGCATAAAAAAATAGACTCCATACCCTCACGAGTCTAAACTGGGGCACATAAGAAAAAATATATACTCCATACCCTCACGAATCTAAACTAGGGCACACAAAATAATTACTCCAACAACTTACGAGTATAAACTGAATTGCAAAGAAAATAAATCATCGAGCGTACTCTATAACCTCACGAGTCTAAACTGGGGCACACAAAAAACGGTCCAATAAACTTACGAGTCTAAACTGTGGCATAAATTGTTATTTTTACTCCAACGACTTATGAGTATAAACTGCGATGCAAAAAAAAAAAACTCCACACCCTCATGAGTATAAACTGGGGCACACACAAAAAAATGCTCCAATATCTTACAAGTTTAAACTATGACGTAGATATTAAACACAGAAAAAAAAGGCTTCGAGTCATAAAAAGGGGGGAAATGTAAATAAATAAAGGTTGCAACATGAAATGTATAGGGTCACTTAAGCTAGCTCATGCGCTAGTACAGAAAGTCCATACCAAGGGGCCTAGCTAAATAAAAGTGTTGCATTGTCCTCAAGCATACGTGAATGAACAAACGACATGGCTGAGATAAGCAAAAGGAAAATGGGTAAATAATAAAGGAAAGCAGAAAAGGGGGTTTCAGTTTGGCACAGAATGCCAATTCTTTAAGTTGCGATGATGCTTGCAATGTCATCGCCCAGCGAGGATACCTTCTCTTCAAGAACCTTCAATTCCTGAACACCTTTCACATTGATCTCAAGCAATTTTTCACGCAGCTCCTTGGCTTCAGATTGCTTGGCTGATTGTTCCGACTCCAGCTGCGTAATGGCTTCATCAGTCGCCTACAACGTGGAGGTAGCTGCCTTCAGCTTCGCACCAAGGTCTTCCACGACATTCTCCTCTTCTTCACGCTGCTTCTTCAAGGCTGACATTTTCTTTGACGTAGCTTTCAAAGTGTCTCCCAACAATCCACTTTCCGTCTCCGCTGCATTAACAGCTTCAGCCTGTTTCTGAGAATGATCAGCAATTCCTTTGCGGGCTCCTTGCATTTCACTTGAAAAAGAAATGAGTTTTTGCAAGTCAGTGCGAACAGTGGCAATTCGAGGAACAGTATCCCCGGTCGGCAGCATCAAATAGACTGCTTGAAGAATGTCATCGCGCTGAGGATCTGCAATAGTGGAATCATTTAAGCCTTCGATGGCCCTCGCCAACGCCTTATCGATGGTCTCTACAAAAAGCTCAGTGATAGAAGAAACGTCCGTGGATGGCATCGCCAACTGAGTGGATGTTTCCTCGTCCACAAACGGAGCGTCCTCTACAAAATAAATAAATTATCTTGCAAACAAAATAACAGTATAGCAAACACATGAATAAGAGCTATATAAGCTACCATGTGTAGAGGCGGACAGAGTGTTTAAAGCATCAGCTGTTGGAGGTAGGTTTAAGTCTGGACGTGGCGAAATAATGGTAGGATCAGAAGTCGAGCCCGATACACTATAATCATCCACGATTAAATTATCTGGTCACGTAGCTAGACCATGATCTATGTCTCCACTTAGTACCCCCATCGAGTACTGCACCGCTAAGGTCACCCACGTGGAGAGGCACATCCAATTCTATTGGACCAAAATCATTCTCAACATCAATGGTGTTAATCTTTCTTCTGATAGCAGGCCTTGCGTCCTCCAAAGAGCTATTTTCAGTCATGTGAGCTTCTTCTTTCCCATCAGTCAAAGTCTTTTGGACAGAAGAAGAGCATGCGACAGCATCCTTAACCTTTCACTTCTTCTATTAAAAAGAGATATAGAAAAAATGAGACAAAGAAAGGAGCAAACGAACTATATATGGTAGTACCAAATATATATATAGATGTATATATCTCACCTTTTTAGAGTTGATTAAAGGTTCATCATTCGAGAGAAAGCCACACAGAATGGGACGCCAATGGTCCATAATTCTCTTTTCATTCAATTTGATGGCTGCAATATGCTCTTCCTTACCCCTGGCGGAGACTTTCTTTATAACAACGAAATCATTTTCTGAAAGCTTGCGAGGAACTATGTACTCCACTCCGTGTTTCAGAAAATTACGTTTCTACGGATTATAATTCGGACCATTCGAAATGCCCGGATGAAGAGTATTGAAAATGTTTTTAAATGGTTTCATAAATCCCACCCACCAGTTGTTCCAGGCCATAGAAGAAAATGCCTCATGTGCATCATAAAGAAGGTACTGGAACTCTCGTTGGTCTGAGCGTAACAAATGTGACCAATACGCATATGCAACTCCAGTATCCTCCTTTGTGTACACGCTGACCAACGGAGCATAGGGCACTTGTTGTCTCAAAGTAAGTTGTCGTGGAACTCGATCGGGATGATATGGCTCGGCTATGCAAAGATCATCAACATCAGTAGCACGCCTCCATGGAAGCATACCCCGATGGGAAGAAATGGTGAAGGACCTTTGCAACTGATCCACCCCGACTAAGTTGTTTGGAGTATAAGGATTCCAAAAAATTATTGGCTTGGTCATCAAGGAAAGTGCGTGCCTTAGCGGGACTGAATCTTGTGGGAACCCGAAACATAGTTTTAACCATGGTTGGTTGCATCGGCAATTGCTTAACATCTGGAAGATGTTTCCCTTTCACTTTGTCCTTATATGCCTTTTTTATATAAAGACCCATCCACCCTGCAATATAATGCACTGGCCGAATTCTCTTCTCATAAGAGGGAGCAACAGGGAGCATACTGATCCTTCTAAGAGAATAAAATAATGAACAAAGTGCTGAAGGAGCCAAAGAGATCTTGCGACCGGAAATGATCCAAGAGGCCATAAGAAGGACACCGGGCCGAATATAAGGCCCCCCGCCAAGAACCACGTAAGAGCAAAGCCAGTGGGCTATAGAAGCTGCAACATATAGGTGTTGTTCTCGAAGGGAGGTGAAAATGAAGTGCGCTCTCGTTTGTTATAGAAATTGTCACACCAAACTTGAAAAGTCACACTGCCATTTTCACGGCTGAGCTGATAGAATTCTTCTAAAAGGCCAGATAAAAAATCTGGGAACAGAAGCTTTGAAGGTTCTAGGTCATCTATAGTAGGAACATATTCCTTGTATGGATCTCCAACTAAGGGAAGACCCGACATTAGAAGCATGTCAAGCAGGGTCACGGTGCGTTCACCAGATGAAAAAAGGAAGGTATTTGTTTCTGGATCCCATCTTTCCAGTAGTGACCTTAGTAACGAATCTGAAACTTCATATTCACCGAGGGAGCAATAAATGGCCCCGTATATGTAATCTGAGTTCTCCTCTTCTCCTTTCAAACAAAACGAATGGTTATTCAAGACGGAGACGCCCCACTCAACATAGCCTTTGGGTTGCGGAACATACTCGACTGGGTGACCATCCCAACCTAGACCTTTTGCTACCATCCTGGTCCCTAGGGTATAGGCTTCATGATCAGGCTTAGGATAGGGTGCTAGTGGATGAAAAGAATAATTACTAAGAGTAGAACCCACATTCCAACCATGAGGATGGCGCGTCAAATCCACATGTGTGAGCACCTGCTGTCTGATCACTATGTTGACCCCTTCACTAGTAGTAGGCTCATATAGATGCCGCTCAGTTAACTGACAAATCGATAGTGCAATGGAAGGAACAGACCCTTCACCATGCGCCATCTATATGTAAAAAGGCACAAAATGAATACGATGGCATGTATATGTGTAAAAGAAACGCCTAGTTAAATAAGAAAAGAAGAAGGGAAAGTCAATATGGTGTTACCTTTATTAGCAATTATTCTCGGCCAACCATTCAATACTTTCCCTGTATGTAAAACAAAAAGAGGGAACACTTTAGTAAATAAAAAAACATCACACCCAAGCATAGGTTGTATATGTTATGATGTGTTTGTTGTGAAAAAACAAAACATATTTTTGACATAATATATGTGTGACACTTATAATTGTCTCCACCGTCGTACGACGGACCAAGCCCACATAGGGACTCGCCGGGACACCCACCATGAGAAAAAACATATTGCTAGCATAATAAATATACATGGCACTTGTAATCATCTCCGCAGTTGTACGATGGACCAAGCCGATATACGGACTTGCCGGAACGCCAACCGAAAAAAAATCCTATTTTCGACATACATGCTATGCTTGTTGTTCTCAACGGTCGTTCGACGGACCAAGCCCATATTAAAAAAATGGCTGAACGACATTCGTGAGGAAATTGTTGCGTAGGTTATATAAAAGAAAATCAATTAAAGATTAAAGAAATACTAACATACATCGGTCTTCACGGCTGTATGACGGACCAAGTTCGTACAAACTTGCCGGCATGCCAACCGTGAGAAAGATGTAAGTCTGTATCTTAAAGCCAGCATCTTATATCTAAAAAAATGATCTTGACAACGATACATCGATCAAGTTCGTATATAGCTTGCCGGCACGTTAATGTGAAAATAATAATTCTGCACACTTATGGTACAAGATGCACTCCTAAGATAGATTACGTGCATGGATCCATTTACAGACCATTCATCTAATCTATGAGGCTGGTACATGCATAAGAAAAAACATGGGGGGGTAGTACCTAATCAGAGAACAGGTATACGTCCGAAATCAAATACGATTGTTCCGCCAGATCGTACCCCAACCTTCCTACAATATTAGAGGAACAAAAAATAAAGGGGCAATTAGAGTACATAAGTCATGTACGTGCTTGTAGTATGTATGAGTGAATTAATCACAAACTTACCAGCATTTGGGTTTAAAAGTTCAGATCTGTACTCCAGCGAAAGCACATCTCACGAGGGATTAAGAAAATAATTTAGCACAAAGGAAATAGTGGACTAATCAATCAAACAAACTTAGATGCAAGAAGGCAAGGAAACCGAAAGGTAAATCTCAATGCATGCGGGGATGAGACGCAAGGGCAGATGCTATCAATGTCTCAATCGCGATACGTACCCGAAGTTGGCCGAAGAACAAGTCCGATCAAGATCGGCAAAGCGCCGTAGTTACAAGCAAACCGCAGCCCAGAGGATATGAAAATAGAAGAAAATACGCTTGGTTTGTTACTACACGGACGGCAAGAGAGATGCTCGCCAGTACGTGGATGGGATATCGGCAGTAGAAGCTAGCTTTGGATAACTTGTTTTTAAATCGCAAGTCCTTATCCTTGAGGATCTCAACTAATTTCCAACCTGAGCCAACAACCCTTCAGGATTAAGTCCTTATCCAATTAAAGGATCATAACAGACTTTTAAAATAACGCACGTACAATGCACCTGGCCGAACATCAAGCCGGCTGCTTTAAAGCGTGCTACACCTCCAACGCTAAGCCAAGTCATAGAAGAGCGCTAAAAAAATACATATACTTTCGAGCTCTTAATCCGAATCAAAATAAATATATGTGTTCGCATTAAGATCTCGAGGGGCATCTGTTGACACTGATTTCGGCCAAAGTGAAACACGGTGCTTAGATATTATTCCAATAAAATCATTTACATAAAATGTTAAAACAAAATATTGAATCACTGGATACGTGGATAAAAATTATCATGTTGAATTTCCGTCGCGCTGCTCAATATAAAATAACAGACCCGAAAAATAAAAGGAAAGGAGCCATACCGTCGCATAAATTAGAGGACATATGACTTTCGTACACATACGCCAGCATCAACGGCGAAATTCCGACGTTGGCACAAATCCACGGACGCTAATATTGCCAAATATTATATTGTATTTACCAGCATTATTATTCCATCACCGCTAAAAAATATTGGCACGATAATGTTCGTGTAAAATAATATAACACGCAATGATGTGTAAAGAAAATTGCAAGCCATCATATAATTATTAACGAAAAATGTTGTCCTGTGTCACAATAATTAATTTGGCCTAGCTAGCCCAGTCATACATATGGCTACGTACATGTATGGTGCAAGTATGAGCTACGTGCATGCATGTGTTATGCATGGGTAAATTATGCGGCAAGATTAAAAGCTAATTAAGTAATTAGCCAGCCCATGGCCACAAACACGTATGGCCCTGCATGCATTAAACGTATTATAGTCAGCTGGGCCCATCCAACTAAACTCTCAAACCCATTAAAAAAAATGATCGTATAGGAGAAATCCACTCGGCTAAGTTTTCTGCACGATCTGAAGAACGTGGGCAAGCTCCCACGATCCCACGATTGTAGACGTGAGCGCATCCAGCTGAAGGCTTCTGCTGCTCTCTCCGCTCCTATAAATACCAGTCAGACCATCTGTTGCGGCTGACCGCTCATTATTCATCAATCCATCCATCACTCACGCACATATACATACGCTGCTAGCTTCGTCGCCTCCGGCCGTCCGCTCGCCGTTGTCACCGCCGGCCGTCCGCTCGCCGTCGTCTACACACTCGTCGCCGGCCGTCCGCTCGCCGTCGCCGACCGTCCGCTCGCCGTCATCTACATATGTCGCCGGCCGCACGGCTCAGCATCTGCACCGCCCACAAACTGCTCCACGCCGGCTATGCTCGTCCGCATCACTTCCTCACACGCAAGGTGAGAATACATGGCTACCTCCTTGCTCCCTTCTTGATGCATTCCTCTTGACCATATGTCTGAAGTAGTTGGTGTTCTACGATCGCTCCATATAGCACACCTAGTTTGGTCTCATGGGGTCTAGCACCCCTTGTTGATACAAACCATGGTTAAATTATGATCATCTTGTTTTGGTCTCATAAGATCATGCATCTCATGTTGATACAATTCAAGAATAAGAATATGTTCCTTCTTGTTTTGGTCTCGTGGTGCTCTTGCATCCCATGTTGATACAATTCAAGGTTAAAATATACCCATTGGTGATCCTTCTCTTTCAGCGTACACCTCATATATGTTCGCTTCTACCCAAGTAATTTGTGCTTGATTCGGTCTCATGGCGATCTTGATACCATGCTGATACAAATCAAGATAATGCATGAGATGCCTAGTGGTCATATATCACTCCTCAATCCTATAATTATGCAAACTAAGTGCACACGATGCAACTAAAATTCTTCTTGTTTTGGTCTCACGGTGATCTTGCATCTCCATGTGGATACAAGTCTAGACCAAAAAATTATGCTCATCTTGTTTTGGTCTCATGGTGATCTTGCGTCCCATGTTAATACAACTCAAGAATAAAAAGATGTCCATCTTGGTTTGGTCTCACGGTGATCTTGCATCCTATGTTGATACAAACTAAGGATAGAAATAGAAATAAAGCTCATATTGATTTGGTTTCATAGAGTCCAATTTTGTTCTAGACCCTAAATGCATCAATATATGGTGTAAACTTGGTGCATGTGGTTATATGTTCATTAGTCTCAAGAAGTAGCATCATATGCTCGAATTTTGTACTAGTGAAAACCCATGTGAAACAAAGCCATGCACAGATGATAACTAAATATACATGACTTTTGCTCTCCATAGTTTAGGTTCATATATCCATACTTTGAGAATTGTCATATACTTCATCATGTCCATGCAAAATATAAACTGATATATACTTCTATTTGGTTACACTAAGAGCATACAGTTTGTGCTACGTTGGTGATAATACAAGCAAGAATAAATCAACATACTTCACTTGGTTATACTACACGTGGGCGCAATATTTCTACATGATGTTAGTACTAATACAAGTGAAGTAAAACTTCATAAAAATATTCTCATGCACCGCAAATCCAAAGTCATATAAATACTTGACTAGATTCATTTAGTCGCATGCCCATATATGATATGTTTGAGACTAGCAAAACTAGTATTCACGCATAACCCATATGTCATAAAAGAATCCCTCATACAGATTAAAATTAAATCATGCATTCCTTTCATATAGGTGAATGCATCCACAAAATTAAAAGATAGTTAATATAGGTTTCCTCTATTTTCACAAGGTATGGAAGGCCAAGTGCAGCAGTTTGTGACTTTTCGCTTTGGTGACCTATGGCTTGATGTGCCAATTGGTCCTATCGTGACCTCACTAAGTGAAAGTTGGAAGACTACTGCTGCATCTCCAGTTGTATCAGATCAAGAGGAAGTCACTTCTCCACCAATGGAGAGGTTCACACCTGTTTTGTCACACCTGTTTCTTGCAGCGTGGCTGTACGTATGTGTACACAATATGGATGAGAGCGTGTGACATGCTACGTCGATGGTTCTACTATGACACCTGCGCTCCTTACTCGGCCACTGGTGATCGCTGCATAGAGAACGATCGGCCACTATGTATGTACACGTTCGCGACCAGACAGATAACTCTACGTACGCTTCGACCTGGTGGGTCCCAGCTACTAGGGGGCAAGGAGGCACTTCCTTCTATGTGAAGATGTAGCTAGTGGGTCCCA
This sequence comes from Triticum aestivum, assembly GCF_018294505.1. Classification (NCBI taxonomy): domain Eukaryota; kingdom Viridiplantae; phylum Streptophyta; class Magnoliopsida; order Poales; family Poaceae; genus Triticum; species Triticum aestivum. The sequence continues at coordinate 468,120,843 of NC_057799.1, read as the reverse complement.
GCTGTCTGGGAGGAAACATTTTTTTCATGAAATACAAAGGCCCTTCCAGTGGGTCCCTGCTGTCAGGTGGAGGAATCATTATTTTGCACGTAATAAGGAGGCACTTCCTTGCGTGAGGCGGTGGACACAGCGGTCAGCCTCCATGTGCAGTCCTCTTCCGATGGATGTCATTCGTTGATCACGTCGCACCAAGAGCACTAGGGCGGTGGACGATGGCGAGGCCTAGGAAGGGAACGACCCGGAGCCGGAGAATACTTGACAGTTGTTTCCCACACGAAGGGGAGTACGAGGGTTTACTGGTTCGTCTGCGATCGCCGAAGAATAACAGGAACTGTGGGTGACTAGAAGGATCGCCAGGCTAGCGATACGAGTAGTGTTGGGCGATTAGGCCTGCGCGGCAGCACAACCGGCCACGGGAAGCATGAGCAGGCAGTACGGCCGGTGCTGGTTTGTGCGGCTGGAGCAAGAAGACCAGAGGTTGAAGAAGCAGCACGTCCATTGGATTTACATCATACGGTCACTACACTAGAATTGTTTATTGACTACGTTGACAAAGCCCTGCGTCCACATCAACTTAGTAGGCCCACAAGTCAGCCTCCAAATCTGATGGGTCCCAGGTAGCAGGGGGAGGAATCATTTTTTGCGCGTAATAAGGAGGCACTTCCTTGCATGCGAAGATATAGCTAGTGGGTCCTAGCCGTCAGCGGGGGTACGTTTTGTTTGCGAAATATGGAGGCCCTTGCGGTGGGTCCCCGCTGTCAGGTGGAGGAATCAATATTTTGCGCGTAATAAGGAGGCACTTCCTACTCGCAAAAAAGGAGACACTTCCTTCAGTGCGACCGTAGACCCAGCTGTCAGCCTCTCTACGTATAGTCCTCTTCTGATGGATGTCGTTCGTTGACCATGTTGACCACACTGCATCGAGAGCACCAAGGCGGTGGACAACGGCAAGGCCAAGGAAGGGAACGACTCGGAGCCGAGGAAGACTCGGTAGTTGTTTCCCAAACGGAGGGGGTACAAGGGTTTACTGGTTCGACTGCAGTGTGAGGTTGCCGTCGCTGGAGAATAACGGGAGGTGTAGGTGAGTAGAGGGATGGCCAGGCCAGTGATGCGAGTAGGGTGGGGCCGTCAGGCCTGCCCAGCAGCACAGCTGGCCATGGGAGGCGGGAGCAGGCGGTTCCGTCGGCGCTGGTTTGGGCGGCTGGAGCAGGACGATCAAAGACTAAAGAAGCACGATTGCCGTTGGATTGACATCTAACGGTCTGACGTTGGTAGAGTCGATTGTTGACTAAGTTTCTTTTTTTGAGAAACCTTGTGTATGCATGAACTTAGTAGGACCACAAGTCAGCCTCCAAATTCATGGCAGACAACATGCAGTCCATTTTCTATTTTTTTAATAATTTGCAGCCAATTTGCTAATTCTCAAGGAATTTATTATAGCCCATCTTCTGCCCAGGACGATGTTCAAAAGTTCAACTTAGTTTGCATATTTCGGTGGAGTCTGAACTATTATAATCCAGAAATGATAAACATTTATTTTTTAAGAACTTATTGATTTGCCAAATAAAATATAGCTTTATTTTTGCAAGCTAATAAGACATGGGACAATTGAGTTGGTTTTAGGGAAAACTAGTGGTAAAAAATCAGCGGTGGGAGGGAAAACAACAAAAAAATGAGGATGTAAAGATGAAAAGGGAACTTTACATATTTTCAATATAATAATATATGTATATGAACTAGTAAAACTAAAGGTAGAGATCAGAAAACAGAAGTAGGAATGGCGTTTTTAGAGGAAAATAGAACTGGGCTGTGCGTTTTCTTCAGTAAAAAACCTGCATGTGGATGTTCTAAGAGAAAATATAACTAAGGCTGGCGGGCTAGAGTGCAGTTGATACCTGCTGGATCTATATGCCCCATTGTTGTCATGGGCTGGTCCTGTTAAAAGCAAAACCAAGCCTGGGTAGTCTATAGCCCAGTTAATAGTTGCTCGACCTCAAAAAACAATATACCTGCTGGATCCCAGTTATCAGTCTGTACTTGTAGAATTCTCTCATTTATTGACTACGTTAAAAATTTCATGGGTTTCGCCGTCTCAGACGTCAGCATTATTTTTCCAACGTGATAATAAGTGCATGCACTTGCTTGCGTACGGCCATGGACCTGCTGGTTCCGTACGGTTAGGCTCTGTATGGACAACCGTCTTGTGGTTCCACGGATGAATTTCATGCAAATCGGATGATTTTCAGTGAAACCGGACTAAATTCACTACATTTTACATATTTCTTTTATTATGGAATATTTTACGTATTTCAACTAATAATAACTGACTAGGCCTTTTTTGAGTCCATGGCTGTCGTGGCACTTAACTGTTCTGGAAGGCCCAAATCCATCGCTCCTCTCTTTTAACAATTTGGAGCCGGGCTTGGCGTGCCACAGCCCAGTGCCGACATGCTGTGTCAAACTATCAACCTACGAAACCGGATGGATCCCGTGCATACTCGAAGATGTAAAAAATTTGGAGAACTGGGAATTCAAACGACAGATGCTTATGCTACCCATAAAAAAATCAGGTGCCTGAAAATTGATTTCGAAAAAAATGATTCTGCTTTATATCCACGTCGACCCTCAACTTGATGGTTGAAAGAAAATGCCAAGTTCATACTGGAAGAGCCGTAATAACAATACGAACTTGCAGACGACCAGGTAGAACAAGTACCAATACCAAACTAACTTATAATCTTTTTAGTCCTGGCCCTAGTGTTCGTCTGGTAGAAAATCTTGCAGACGACCAGATCCCGCTCGTTCTCTTGCTCCAAGTCCCCGAGGTGGTACTGGTGCATCACCCAGTTGGTCCTTTGGTGGTCGAAGTTCTTGTTGGTGTACAACACCAGAACCTTGTTGCTACCTGTCTACCGGCCATTGACCATCACCGGCAAGGTATTGCTGGTCTTGTGCCACATCGCGTGCATGCCGCACTCCGGCTGTAGCTGGCGACGCGTCTGCGTGCCCCTTTTGAACACCCTGGAGTTGCATTGGAAGAAATGCTTGCTTAGGCCACCTAGTGTGATACCTGCAGTATTGGCGAATACAAGTTTTAGGGTACGTAGTTGGCATTTTCATAACATCTTTGGCATGTTGCAGTCACTTGGTTCACTTTTTATTAACTATCAAATTGTAGTTGCTTCACTAGGTCTGCGTCTAAAAAGAAAATTAGAGGTATAAACAAAGGAATATATTTGTGCAACTAGACGGCGGATCGGTGTCTCACCTAGAAGTTTCTCAGGATGGGTATAGCATATGCCGTGCTCGCCGTCGATGGTCGGTATGAACAAATCGATGAGAGGGCGAGATCTCGCGCTGTCAGCACTCACTTTGGCCTCAAGGTGGTCGATCAGCTCCTGATCCGTGGGATCGAACTTGACGCCAGCCGACAGCACCGGCCAATACTTCTTGGACTTGCATCGGTTAATTCTAGTTAAATGGTACTCAATGTATGATCAAACAACTATTTGAGTAAATGATGAAAGATTTTGACAGATAAGTGCCACTCTAAATCTGAAGTCCACAATACCAGAACAAACTAGGGTCTCGGCTTCATTACTACATGCATACTCTAAAGACTTGAGAACCCCCATAAAGATCGAAATTATCATATAGGGTGATGGGACGAATACTCACATGAGCGGCCTCGCTGGTTCCTTCCTTCATCCGGCTAGCTTGAATAGCATCCTTGTTGGGATCAATTTTTTCAGCGTCTTCCTTTTGACTACTTGCAATGAAGTATAGCATCTCTAGTAGCTCATTTTTGGCATTCTAGGAACCAGGGTACCCAGACTTGCCTACCCGCGGCCCACGGCGTGGCTCCATCGGCAGCCCGGTGCGGCCCGTCTTCAGCCACTTCAAGACAAGACCCTCGCGAGGGGCCAAGCCTCGCGAGGCGGACGGCGCCAAGACCTCCAGAGGGAGCGGCCTCCTCAGGCTGGCTCCTGAGGAGAGGAGATTCCTATGCAAGCACCCACCTCACGAGGTCCAGATGATGCGAGCCATGACAACCAAGGCCAGGCGGGTGCCAGCGGGCGCAGAGCATCAGGTTTCCTCTTTGGTGCTAAGGGAGCAAGTGCAGGCGCGGAGTCCCGAGGAATCAGCTAAAGGTTTCCATTCCCGCGCTACAAGACCAAGACCGCCAGGGCGGCAGGGCGGATGTCATTGCCGAGCCCACGATGGTGTCACAAGCAGGAGCTTTCAAGGCGAAGACCACCTTTTGTCAGGATAGGATGTACTTCTTGTCCCCTTTCAAACTGGCTGTTGTGGAGTCCCTTCCCACCTACATTTGGGGGAAGAGGACCGGGGCCTCTATATATATATAGGTTAGCCACCACCAAGGGAGGGTATCCGGGATCCAAACCCTCACCACCACATACCCAAGCCTCAGGAGCTTGCTCTTCCTCTGTACTAGTTCATCCTGAGCCCCCCGCGAGGCTAATCCACACCAAACCAGGACTAGGGTTTTACACCGCAAGGTGGCCCAAACCCGGGTAAACTGATGTGTCTATTTCCTTTCAAGTTCATCGAGCTAGGCTGTGAGAGCGGCGAGTTGGCAGCCTAGGGAGGTTGAGTTCTTCGCACACGCCCCTGAATTCGAACCTTTCTCGGGTTTGCGGAGCCCTGAATCCAACATTTGGAGCACCAGGTATTGGCGTGTCGAAGCTTTCCTTCCGTCGGTTGTTCCGCCGCTGTTCCACCGTCCTCATGGCCGATGCTCGTCGAGTTTGTCCTGAGTGTCGGGCTGCCCTCGCCGCCCGTGTCGCCCAGACATCACCTGTGGGTGACGGTGCCCCCTGTCATTCCTCGTTGTTGCAGCCCTCCGTGTGGCTTGATGGATGCACCGCCACTCCACTACTGACTCTGGCCGCTGCTTTGTCTTCCCACACTCGTCGCGGGCCGGCGAACGTGCAGGCTACATTGCTCATGCCACATGAGCTTCTGTGCTACCGTCCGGCCGACGACCTCTACGAGGACTGGCTGGACCGCATCGCCGAGCTCGTCAGTGCCGCTGGAGAGGCCCCTGCACAGAGCCAAGGCGTGGGGCCCCTCGGCGTGATCCGGTGCGCAGGGAGCCAGCGCGCGACGAAGAAAGCTGCCAGGTGGTGCAGCAGCCTCAAGAAGAGGTGCGTGCACTCCCAGCACCGTCGCGGCAAGACTGAGTGTTGCCCGAGGAGGTGGCGGGCTCGCGCCAAGACCAGGCTCCCCCTCTGCGACGGGCTGCCGTGAACGCAGCAGGCTGCCGGGCATTCACTTCGGAGCTGCGCTGCGTCTTCTGGCCCGGCCAGTTCAAGACGAACCTGCCTCCGCATTACAATGGCACCCCTGACACCGCCGAGTTCCTCCAGCTCTATGAGTTGAGCATCCAGGCGGCGAACAACGACAAGAAGGTCATGGCGAACTGGTTTCCCATGGCCCTCAAGGATGGCACGTGCTCATGGCTCCTGAACCTCCCCGTGGGATCGATCTCCTCATGGGACAAGCTGCGTGAGCGCTTCATCGCCAACTTCTAGGGCACTCGCGACCGCGCTCCTGCTGTAGGCGACCTGCAACGCATCAAGCAGCAACCAGGGGAGACCTTGCACAAATATATCTAGTGCTTCACCAACGTTCGCCTCAAGATCCCCATTGTGTCGGATGAGGCCATCATTTCGGCATTCACTGATGGCATCCGAGATATCAAGATGAGGGAAGAGCTCTCCATACATGTGGACTTGTGCTCGGCCCTAGAGATGTTTAACATGGCGACCAAGTGCACGAGGGCAGAGGAAGGCCGCCTCTCCCTCCTCGAGATCCCGGAGGCTGATCCCGAGGACAAGAAAGCCAAGGCCAAGGACATGAAGTGCAAGGGTCCAGCCGTGCTCGCGGCCGAGCCAGAGATGAAGTGCGGCTGTGACCACCCCGAGTCCTCCAAGGCAACCGACCGTTCTGCGTGTTCCACAACGTCCACAACCACAACACCAATGATTGCCAAGAGCTTAGGGCCATCCGAGATGGGCGCCTCAGCCGCCGCTCAGAGCGCAACGACCGTGGCTATGACCGAGGTGGAGGCCGTGGTAGAGGCCGCTGGGACAACCGCGACCCCCGCCAGGACTGGCGCGATTAGCCTCGTGAGGACCGCTGGCAGGGCCAGCCTCGCGTCGGCCCCTGGCGGGGTAAGCCTCGTGAGGACCGCCCTCAGGGCAACGCCGGTCTTCCTCCGCTGCCGCCGCCACCAAGAAGGAACGATGACCACCGCTAAGACGACGGGGCTGGGGGCTTCCAGGAGCCTCGCCCCATTTCCTGCATCCTGGCTGGCGCTCAGGCCCCCGCCTCCCATCGCATCTTCAAGCAGTTCGCTCGTGAGGTGAATGTGGCCCTCCCAAGGCTCGAGGCAATGTGTCCCCTTAAGTGGTCCAAGTACGCCATCACTTTCGACTCTACAAACCAGCTCAAGTGTGCAGCCGCCGCTGGCGCGCTCCCAATGCTCTGCTCGCCAACTATCAGCAACGTCCTCTTCACAAAGACACTCATCGACAATGGTGAGGGATTCAATTCCTCTCCGCTGAGACGTTTCGGAGACCCTAGGTGCCCTACGACCAGCTCCTTCCCACCAAGCCTTTCTCAGGGGTGACCAACGGTTCCATCGTTCCCCTGGGGCAGATCCGCCTCCCTGTCACCTTCAGCAAGTGTGACCACTACCACACTGAGCTCATCGACTTCGACGTCACCCACATTCATCTCCTGTACAATGTAATTGTTGGATATCCGGACTTGGCCAAGTTCATGGCTGCGACTCACCACAGCTACAATGTCCTCAAGATGCTAGGAAGCTGCGTCATCATCACGATCACCTGCGATGAGAAGGACGCGGTGTGCTCCCTTTAGCGCACCTACCAGGCCGCGGCGGTCGAGAACTCAGATGACGAGGGTGCCATCCACCCTCCTGAGGTTGTTCCCAAGAAGAAGAAGCAACTACTCCTCAGAGGTCCTCGGGAGGGAGGGGCGTGTGATGATCGTGCCTCGGGACCTGCGCTCACTGTCGGGGCGCCTTCCCCTCTCGCATAGGAAGGCGCGCCCGGTGCCCCTCTCAGGTTGGGCTCGGGGGCTCTCCTCTGGAGGGCCTCCGACCTAGCCAGCGTCACGAGGGAGGCGTTCGGGCACCATGTGGAGGCGTGCTTCAACGCGCGCTTCCGCAAGAAAGGCTCAGGGCGCGAAATGCCAAGCGCTAAGGAGTTCATCACCAAGGCGATCAAGGAGCTTCAGGAGGCGAGAGCCATGCGAGGCGAGCGTCGCCCCGCACCACCTGACGCAGCTACCACCCCTGACAAGGGTAGCGAGCGGCGCGCCTACGTAACATCCCAGGGCTCAACAGAGCCGCGTCTCAGGAGCTTTTCTAGCCGTCCCACGTCGGCCGGTGTGAAGGCCCCCCTCACAGCTACGTTCGCATGCCTTTCGGCCCGCCGAACGCAGCTGCTCCGCACCAGCGCCGCATGCGTGCCGTCCTGGAGGATCACGAGGCCAGGGGCTAGATGATCCAGATGGAGGAGGTGATGGACCCCCGGGCCTCCGGAGCCTCATGAGGCACAGGAGCCGGACGCCTCATGAGGGGTGACTTCTGCAGCACGCATCTTCGGCTACTTCAATGCTCCTTCATCAACGGTGCTAGGTGACCTTTTTGGTTTGTTCCATTGGGGGCGCCCCTCGGGCTGCATTATCCCCAAGCTGTATGGGTCTGCCCCTGCAGCATGTATCATTTTGTGCATATGTCAGAACTGGCCTTACCCTTTCATGAGTTGCTTTATGCTTCTATTGTCGGCGTTCTGGGAACGGGGGTACCCAGACTTGCCTGCCTGTAGCCCACGGCATGGCTCCATCGACGGCCTGGTACGGCCCATCTTCAGCGTCAACAACTCAAGACCCTCGTGAGGGGCCAAGCCTCGCGAGGCGGACGACACCAAGACCTCCGGCAGGAGCGGCCTCCTCTGCTGGCTCCTGAGGAGCGGAGATTTCTATGCAAGCCTCGCCTCGTGAGGTTCGGATGACATGAGCCATGACGACCGTGGCCAGGCGGGCGCCAGCGGTGCAGGACAACTGTTTCCTCTTTGGTGCTAAGGAGGCAAGCGCAGATGTGGAGTCCTGAGGAATCAGTCAAAGGTTTCCATTCCCATGCAACAAGACCAAGACCGCCAGGACGGCAAGACGGAGGTCATCACCGAGCCGACCACGGCGTCACGACCAGAGGCTTTGCTGGCGAAGACTACTTTTGTCAGGATAAGATGTACTGGTTGTCTCCCGTCGAATTTGGCCATTGTGGGATCCCTTCCCGCCTTCATTTGGGAAGAGGACCAAGGCCACTATAAGTAGAGCAACACCACCACCGAAGGGAGGAGGGAGGAGACCGGATCGGATCCATTCCATCCTCACACTCACCCACTCACTCGAGCACAAGAACACAACTCCTCCTGAGGTTGTTCTCCCACTGTACTAGTTCATCCTCAGCCCATCGAGGCCAATCCACCACAAAGTAGGAGTAGGGTTTTACACCGCAAGGTAGCCCGAACCTGGCTAAACTGCCTTGTCCCGTTTTCTTCCAGTTCATAGAGCTGGGCCATGAGATTGGCGAGTAGGCAGACTGGGGAGGTTGAGTTCTTCGCACAGACCCCAAAGTTCGAATTTATCAAGTGTCTGCGGAGCCCAAAATCCGACAACTACATGCATGTCCGGTGCTTCGCTACCATGAATGGCGTGCGCCGTCACAAACCCGCCCCTGACCGCCTCATGATTAAGGACTGGTACGGTGTCTGTGCTCGGGTCCGTCCCTGCAGCGTCGCTAAACCCAAGTGGCTGAGCTCTGTCTCGCGGGCCAGCTCCCGCGCACGTTACCTCCCATGGTCCTGTGTGCCTTGTTCTCGCATGAGCTATTCAAGAGTGGATGAGTTAGGCGTGCTCCTCGGTGCCTCGCCGTCGCAGGAGCTGCGCGCCAGCTCTCTTTCTTCAGGACCTCCGCATGAGAAGACCTGGCACGTCGTCTATGCTCAGGTCCATCCCTGCAGTGCCGACAAACCCAACGGTTGAGCTCTGTCTGGCAGGCCGGCCACGTTCACGTCACCTCTTGTGGTCGTTGGTGTTTGGCCTTCTCATGCAATATCCTCTAGAGATTCGCCCGGTGCAGGTTACCTGACCATCTCGCAGGACCCTTGCAAATACTCTGAACCAAAATTTAGGCACAACCCGCCTTGAGGTAGGGCCTCGTGAGTCCAGCGCTGGCTCACGAGTGCCCATACACACCTCCTCTAGTCCTGCCGTGCAAGCCACGTGCCAGGACGGGGTTGTACACACCCCGGAGTCTCCCCCCAGAGGGAGCTCCCACCCGTGAACCAGTGGAAGCCCCATGCTCCATGCTGGCAAGACACTGTCGAGGAGCGGCTATGCTCCGCGCTGGTGAATAAACAACTGAGGGCACCCTAGCGGCTGCAACAACCTCAGGAGAGCCACCAGGCTCGTTGCTTGGCCTCGCCACATTGCTTTCCCCTCGAGAGAGTCACGAGAGGGGGTTGGGCATGGGGGCTACGCTCAGGTCACGCCTGGCGTATGCCACCTCACCAGGTCCCTCGGACCTGGTCTTCTCGCGTCCCTCCCGAGCGGAGGCCGGCAAGGAAAGGTATGGAGAGTTGTTCGTACGTCAAGGGGGACACCTGAGCATCGCGACTCAGGGGCCTCGCTGGTCATGTAGCCCCTCACCCCTTGGTCTCGTCCTGGTGATGCAGACGCCCCAACGGCGGTTGAGGTATGCGCGGGGCCGGGCCCTGCCAACGCAGAACACCAAAAACAATGCTCACGTCTCCTTCCCGAGGGTCATTTGTACGTCAAGGGGGACCCCTGAGCATCGCGACTCAGGGGCCTCACTGGCCACGTAGCTGCTCACCCTGGGTCTCGTCCTGGTGATCCGGACGCCCCAACGGCGGTTGAGGTACGCGCGGGGCCGGACCCTGCCGACGCAGAACACTAAAGCAAACAGAAAGGAAGTTGCGGGGCCCGAGCAAATTATTACAGAACATATTGTCTCTTAAAGTTCGAAGCAGAAGTTCTCACGCCTCCACAAGGCACGGTAAATGTCGCAGGTTTGAACCAGGAGGAAGCGCCTCTTCTTCAGCCTTGGTCACCACCATCGCTTGCCTGGGCGGGCCCGTCGTCGATAACGTCGCCGCCATCCTCACCACCGGCTCCGGGCGTCGCAGCCGTGGGGTCGACACAGAGGAACTTCTGCAGCAGGGCCTCCACATGCTTCCCCACGGCCTCGGCGGCAGCACCGCTAGAATCAGGGGCCACAGGTTCGATCAACGTGCCAAGGTCAAGGCCCGGATCCCGAAGGTGGAGGTGGCTGAAGACGCGCGTCTTAGCCGCGGTGAAAAGCGCGCGGCTCTCCCCCTCCACCATGGCCCACACCGGCAACGATGCCCTCGAGCGACGCGACAAGCTTGGGGAGCAGCCCGGCATGGCCCTCCTCCGGAGTCGCTAGCGGCTTCTCGAACCCTTCCCCATAAAGGGACTACAGCGCCATGCGGGACCTTAGCTCGAGGGAGGTGACGGCGGCGCGCCCCATGGCGGCGGCCTCCTTGGCCACTACGAGGGCCTTCTCCCTGGCATCCAACTGGGCCGTCACCGCAGAGACATGATTAGTGTGGGACGCCTGGGCCCTGTCCACCTCTTCCTTCAGTATGCCCAGGAGGTTCCTCTCAGCAGCCTGTTCTGGGCTGCTTGCTCCAGCTTGGTGTCGCGGTCGGCGAGCGCGGCTCCCGGGTCCTGAGCTCCTCCTCCTGTTCTCGAAGACGACGTGTGCCGATAACCTTATCCTCATGGAGGAACTTCAGCTCGGCTTCCACCTTGCTGCAACGCTTCATGGCAGACGCTGCGTTGGCCAATGCCGCGTCGCGAGCCGCCGTGGCCTCACCGGCCTCCTTCCTGCCCTCTGCGGCGGCGGCCCCGACCGGGCCCCATGCCGTCCTGATGGACGCGTCAACCTGGAGCCACCCCGAGACCATCCCCAGGTGCCCTGTGGCCACGCTCCTGCTGGCACCCAGAAGATCGGCCCTGAGCTGGTCCAGCGCGGTGTAGGCCTCCTACAAAGCGCCAGGGCAATGGTCCGCCAACACAAGGACTTGGGGAGAGGTGGCACTGGCACCGGGACTGGCGTCGCAACAGCAGCAAGAGCGACCGGAGGCTCAGGAGCACTCGAAGCCCCCGTGGGGACGACGGGGACGGGCGGCTCCAGAATCTGCTGGCCCGCGGAGGCAATTCCCTCTTGAGACTCCACCGCCGCGCCTTGAGGAGCTCGCTCGGTCGCGGGAAGGCATGGAGCGATATCCTCCACCTGCGCCAAGGCCGCCATGGCAGTGGCAGGCGAAGTGGCCTCGGGAGCCTCGACCTCCTCCCTCTTCTTCTTTGCCACAGGCGTGAGCCTGGTCATCGGGAGAGAAGTGCCATGGGCGCAACACCAAGGATGGAAAAATAAAGGTAAGGTAAGTTACTTACTCGTCATCGGCGACGTTCACCGTTTTCCTGGCCAGGACCGCGGTGCCTCCAATCTTCTTTGGCACGGGCTTCGCCGTGCCCTGAGTATCGGCCAGGCGCTCGGTAGCCGGCCCTAGCGCGCGGTAGCCGGCCCCGGCGCAGCGAAGGTAGACGACGAGGCAGCAGCATCACCCCGGGGAAGCAACGCCGCCCCGCCCTTCTTCGGAGTCGCTCGGCTCGGCCGCCGCAAAGGGGTGCCCCCGGACCTCGTGACAACCCTGGTGGAGCGCGGGGACTACTCGACCAAGTACTCAGTGGCGTCATCATCGTCAGAGAGATTGCGGAGGAGCTCGCCCTGTGACGGAGGAGAATCCCCCTCCACATCGTCCATGGTCGCCTCCGAGTCCCCCTCTTCCGCCTCCTCGGAGTCGTCGCCGGAGGACACTAGCACCCGGGGGTGGGGGAGCCTCGGCGGTACGAGCCCCAACCCATTGAATATGGGCATGGCGGCGGCCAGCACTACATCGTCCCTGCGGTGGTACAACAGGAGGTGGGCTGCCGAGAGGCTGCCCGAGTCCTTCTCAAGCAAGGTGTACACGGCCTTGCTCAGCTCCTCGCTGGTCAAGCTCCCTGGGCGCAATCGGAGGTCATCCTTTGCGCCCTTGAAGTCCCACATGGGGCGCGAGTGCGCCTGGAGCAGGGCCAGGCGCTGCCTCAAGAACTCCTTAACCAGCATAGCCCTTGTCAGTGCCCCAGACTCCATGTCCGCCTGCATCAACCTCAAGACTGGTGCCTGCTACCTCTTGAGCACCGCGTTGGTTTTCCCTTGAAGAGGAAAGGGTGATGTAGCAAAGTAGCGTAAGTATTTCCCTCAGTTTTTGAGAACCAAGGTATCAATCCAGTAGGAGGCTCCACTCAAGTCCCTCGTACCTACACAAACAAACAAGAACCTCGCAACCAACGCGATAAAGGGGTTGTCAATCCCTTCACGGCCACTTGCGAAAGTGAGATCTGATAGAGATAATAAGATAAGATAAATATTTTTGGTATTTTTGTGATATAGATTGGAAAGTAAAGATTGCAAAATAAAGTAGATCGGAAACTTATATGATGGAAAGTAGACCCGGGGGCCATAGGTTTCAGTAGTGGCTTCTCTCAAGATAGCATAAGTATTACGGTGGGTGAACAAATTACTGTCAAGCAATTGATAGAAAAGTGCATAGTTATGAGAATATCTAGGCATGATCATGTATATAGGCATCACGTCCGCGACAAGTAGACCGAAACGATTATGCATCTACTACTATTACTCCACACATCGACCGCTATCCAGCATGCATCTAGAGTATTAAGTTCATAAGAACAGAGTAACGCATTAGGCAAGATGACATGACGTAGAGGGATAAACTCAAGCAATGTGATATAAACCCCATCTTTTTATCCTCGATGGAAACAATACAATACGTGCCTTGCTGCCCCTACTGTCACTCGGAAAGGACACCGCAAGATTGAACCCAAAGGTAAGCACTTCTCCCACTACAAGAAAGATCAATCTAGTAGGCCAAACCAAACTGATAATTCGAAGAGACTTGCAAAGATAACCAATCATAGATAAAAGAATTCAGAGGAGATTCAAATATTTCTCATAGATAAACTTGATCATAAACCCAAAATTCATCTGATCTCGACAAACACACCGCAAAAAAGAGTTACATTGAATAGATCTCCAAGAAGATCGAGGAGAACATTGTATTGAGATTCAAAGAGAGAGAGAAGAAGCCATCTAGCTAATAACTATGGACCCGAAGGTCTGTGGTAAACTACTCACAACTCATCGGAGAGGCTATGGTGTTCATGTAGAAGCCCTCCGTGATCGATTCCCCCTCCGGCGGAGCGCCTGAAAAGGCTCCAAGATGGGATCTCACGGGTACAGAAGGTTGCGGCGGTGCAAATAGGGTTCCGTAGTGCTCCTCGGTGCTTTCAGGGTATGCAAGTATATATAGGCGAAAGAAGTCGGTCAGGGGAGCCACGAGGGGCCCACGAGGGTGGAGGCGCGCCCACCCCCCTAGGGCGCGCCTTGCACCCTCGTGGCCGCCTCGGCTGCTTCTTGACGTCCAGTCCAAGTCTCCTGGATTGCGTTTGTTCCAAAAAGATCGCTCCCGAAGGTTTCATTCCGTTTGGACTCCGTTTGATATTCCTTTTCTTCGAAACACCGAAATAGGCAAAAAAAACAACAATTCGGGCTGGGCCTCTGGTTAGTAGGTTAGTCCCAAAAATGATATAAAAGTGTAAAGTAAAGCCCATAAACTTCCAAAACGGGTAATATAATAGCATGGAACAATAAAAAATTATAGATACGTTGGAGACGTATCAAGCATCCCCAAGCTTAATTCCTACTCGTCCTCGAGTAGGTAAATGATAAAAACAGAATTTTTGATGTGGAATGCTACCTAGCATATTTCTCAATGTAATTTTCTTTATTGTGGCATGAGTGTTCAGATCCGTATGAATCAAGATAAAAGTTCATATTAACATAAAAATAGTAATACTTCAAGCATACTAACAAGTAATCATGTCTTATCAAAATAGCGTAGCCAAAGAAAGCTTATCCCTACAAAATCATATAGTTAGGCTATGCTTCATTTTCATCACACAAAATACTCCCATCATGCACAACCCCGATTTTGGCCAAGCAATTGGTTCATACTATTTAACGCGCTTCAGCTTTTTCAACTCTCACACAATACATGAGCGCAAGCCATGGATATAGCACTATATCTGGAATAGGATGGTGGTTGTGAAGAAGACAAAAAGGGAGAAGATAGTCTCACATCAACTAGGCGTATCAACGGGCTATGGAGATGCCCATTAATAGATATCAATGTGAGTGAGTAGGGATTGCCATGCAACGGATGCACTAGAGCTATAAATGTATGAAAGCTCAACAAAAGAAACTAAGTGGGTGTGCATCCAACTTGCTTGCTCACGAAGACCTAGGGCATTTTGAGGAAGCCCATCATTGGAATATACAAGCCAAGTTCTATAATGAAAAATTCCCACTAGTATATGAAAGTGACAACATAGGAGACTCTCTATCATGAAGATCATGGTGTGGAAAAAGGATAGTAACATTGTCCCTTCTCTCTTTTCTCTCATTTTTTTGTGGGCTTCTTTGGCCTCTTTTTTTTGGGCTTCTTCGGCCTCTTTTATTTTTATAAAGTCCGAAGTCTCATCCCGACTTGTGGGGGTATCATAGTCTCCATCATCCTTTCCTCACTTGGGACAATGCTCTAATAATGAAGATCATCACACTTCTATTGATTTACAACTCAAGAATTACAGCTCAATACTTAGAAAAAATATGACTCTATGTGAATGCCTCTGGCGGTGTACCGGGATATGCAATGAATCAAGAGTGACATGTATGAAAGAATTATGAAGGTGGCCTTGCCACAAATACGATGTCAACTACATGATCATGCAAAAGCAATATGACAATGATGGAGCGTGTCATAATAAACGGAACGGTGGAAAGTTGCATGGCAATATATCTCGGAATGGCTATGGAAATGCCATAATAGGTAGGTATGGTGGCTTTTTTGAGGAAGTTAAATGGTGGGTGTATGATACCGGCGAAAGTTGTGCGGCATAAGAGAGGCTCGCAATGGTGGAAGGGTGAGAGTGCGTATAATCCATGGACTCACATTAGTCATAAAGAACTCATATACTTATTGCAAAAGTTTATTAGCCCTGGAAGCAAAGTACTACTATGCATGCTCCTAGGGGAAGGGTTGGTAGGAGTTAACCATCGCGCGATCCCGACCTCCACACATAAGGAAGGCAATCAAAAGAGCACCCCATGCAACAAATTTGTTACACAACTTTTACCATACGTGCATGCTACGGGACTTGCCAACTTTAACACAAGTATTTCTCAATTTCATAATTACCCAACTAGCATGACTCTAACATTACCACCTTTATATCTCAAAACAATTATCAAGTATCAAATTGATCATAGTGTTTAATGCACTTTCTATGATAGTTTTTATTATACCCAACTTGGATGCCCATCATTCTAGGACCAATTTTATAACCATAGCAAATACCATGCTGTTCTAAAAGACTCTCAAAATAATATAAGTGAAGCATGAGAGATCAATAATTTCTACAAAATTAAGCCACCGCCGTGCTCTAAAAAGATATAAGTGAAGCACTAGAGCAAAACTGTCTAGCTCAAAAGATATAAGTGAAGCACATAGAGTATTCTAATAAATTCCGAATCATGTGTGTCTCTCCCAAAAGGTGTGTACAGCAAGGATGATTGTGGTAAACTAAAAAGCAAAGACTCATATCATACAAGACGCTCCAAGCAAAACACATATCATGTGGTGAATAAAAATATAGCTCCAAGTAAAGTTACCGATAGACGAAGACGAAAGAGGGGATGCCTTCCGGGGCATCCCCAAGCTTAGGCTTTTGGTTGTCCTTGAATTATCTTGGGGTGCCATGGGCATCCCCAAGCTTAGGCTCTTGCCACTCCTTATTCCATAGTCCATCAAATCTTTACCCAAAACTTGAAAACTTCACAACACAAAACTCAACAGGAAATCTCATGAGCTCCGTTAGTGCAAGAAAGAAAAACCACCACTTAAGGTACTGTAATGAACTCATTATTTATTTATATTGTTGTTAAACCTACTGTATTCCAACTTCTCTATGGTTTATACCCCCCGATACTAGCCATAGATTCATCAAAATAAGAAAACAACACAAGGAAAACAGAATCTGTCAAAAACAGAACAGTCTGTAGTAATCTGTCACTTTCGAATACTTATGGAACTATAAAAATCCTACCAAAATAGTAAGTCCTAGGAAATTTGTCTATTGATCTACTGCAAAAAGAATCAACTAAAAATGACGTTTCTGTGATTTATTAAAATTATTCTCGTGCGCGCAAAAGTTTCTGTTTTTCAGCAAGATCAAATTAACAATCACCCAAGATGATCCTATAGGTTCTACTTGGCACAAACACTAATTAAAACATAAAACCCACATCTAAACAGAAGCTGGATGAATTATTTATTACTAAACAGGAGGAAAAAACAAGAAACAAAAATAAAATTGGGTTGCCTCCCAAAAAGCGCTATCGTTTAACGCCCCTAGGTAGGCATAAAAGCGGGAATAGATCTAAGTATTGCCATCTTTGGTATTCAATTCATAAGTGGCTCTCATAATAGATTCATAAGGTAATTATATTTTTTTTCTAGGAAAGTGTTCCATGCCTTTCCTTAATGGGAATTGGAATCTAATATTTCCTTCCTTCATATCAATAATTGCACCAATCGTTCTAAGGAAAGGTCTACCAAGAATAATAGGACATGAAAAATTGCAATCTATATCAAGAACAATAAAATCTACGGGCACATAATTCCTATTTGCAACAATAAGAACATCATTAATCCTTCCCATAGGTTTCTTAATAGTGGAATCCGCAAGGTGCAAGTTTAAAGAGCAATCATCAAATTCACGGAAACCTAGCACATCACATAAAGTTTTTGGAATCGTGGAAACACTAGCACCCAAATCACACAAAGCATAGCATTCATGATCTTTAATTTTAATTTTAATAGTAGGTTCCCACTCATCATAAAGTTTTCTAGGGATAGAAACTTCCAATTCAAGTTTTTCTTCATAAGATTGCATCAAAGCATCAACGATATGTTTGGTAAAAGCTTTATTTTGACTATAAGCATGAGGAGAATTCAACACGGATTGCAACAAGGAAATACAATCTATTAAAGAACAATTATCATAATTAAATTCCTTGAAATCCAAAATAGTGGGTTCATTGCTATGTAAAGTTTTGACCTCTCCAATCCCACTTTTACCAATTTTAGCATCAAGATCTAAAAACTCCGAATCATTGGGACGCCTTTTAACTAAAGTTGACTCGTCTCCAGTCCCATCATTATCAAGATTCGTATTGCAAAACAAAGATTTAATAGGAGACACATCAATCACTTTTAGATCTTCATCATTATTTCATGGAAACTAGAAGAACACGCTTTTACAAAGCAATCTTTCTTAGCACGCATCCTAGCGGTTCTTTCTTTGCACTCATCAATGGAAATTCTCATGGATTTGAGAGACTCATTGATATCATGCTTAGGTGGAATAGACCTAAGTTTCAAAGAATCAACATCAAGAGAAATTCTATCCACGTTCCTAGCCAATTCATCAACCTTAAGCAATTTTTCTTCATGCAAAGCATTGAAATTCTTTTGAGAGATCATAAATTCTTTAACACTATTCTCAAAATCAGAGGGCATCTTATTAAAATTTCCATAAGAGTTGTTGTAGGAATTACCATAATTATTAGAGGAATTACTAGGAAACGGCCTAGGATTAAAGTTTCCTCTATAAGCATTGTTACCAAAATTATTCCTACCAACAAAATTCACATCCATAGATTCATTATTGTTCTGAATCAAAGTAGACAAAGGCATATCATTAGGATCAATAGGAGAACTCTTATTAGCAAACAATTTCATAAGTTCATCCATCTTCCACTCAAAACATTAATTTCTTCTATCGCATGAACCTTTTTACTAGTAGATCTTTCGGTGTGCCATTGAGAATAATAAACCATAATAGTATCTAGGAGTTTAGTAGCTTCCCCTAAAGTGATTTCCATAAAAGTGCCTCCCACGGCCGAATCTAAAAGATTTCTAGAAGCAAAATTCAATCTTGCATAAAAGTTTTGTATGATCATCCACAAATTCAAACCCTGTGTAGGGCAATTACGAATCATTAATTTCATCCTCTCCCAAGATTGTGCAACATGCTCATGATCCAATTGCTTAAAATTCATAATATCGTTTCTAAGAGAGATGATCTTAGTGGGAGGAAAATACTTAGAGATAAAAGCATCTTTGCACTTATTCCATGAATCAATAATATTTTAAGGCAAGGACGAAAACCAAGTTTTAGCACGATCTCTAAGTGAAAACAGAAATAACTTCAATTTAACAATATCATTATCCATGTCTTTCTTCTTTTTTATATCACACAAATCAACAAAGTTCTTTAGATGAGTAGCGACATCTTCACTAGGAAGGCCAGAAAATTGATCTTTCATGACAAGATTCAACAAAGCATCATTGATTTCACAAGATTCAGCATCATTAAGAGGAGCAATCGGAGTGCTAAGGAAATAATTATTATTGGTATTGGAAAACACACAATTTAGTATTATCTTGAGCCATCGTGACAAGCAATCCAACACACAAGCACACAAGAGGCAAGCGAAAAAGAGAGGCAAACGGGAAAGAGAGGGCGAATAAAACGGCAAGGGTGAAGTGGGGGAGAGGAAAACGAGAGGCAAATGGCAAATAATGTAATGCGAGGGAGATGAGTTTGTGATGGGTACTTGGTATGTCTTGACTTGTGCGAAGACCTCCCCGGCAACGGCGCCAGAAATGGCTCGTTGTCGGGAGATCAAATCTTGACTTGACTTGGTGCACACCTCCCCGGCAACGGCGCCAGAAATCCTTCTTGCTACCTCTTGAGCACTGTGTAGGTTTTCCCTTGAAGAGGAAAGGGTGATGCAGCAAAGTAGCGTAAGTATTTCCCTCAGTTTCTGAGAACCAAGTTATCAATCCACTAGGAGGCTCCACGCAAGTCTCTCGTACCTACACAAACAAACAAGAACCTCGCAACCAACGCGATAAAGGGGTTGTCATTCCCTTCACGGCCACTTGAGAAAGTGAGATCTGATAGAGATAATAAGATAAGATAAATATTTTTGGTATTTTTATGATATAGATTGGAAAGTAAAGATTGCAAAATAAAGTAGATCGGAAACTTATATGATGTAAAGTATACCCGGGGGCCATAGGTTTCACTTGTGGCTTCTCTCAAGATAGCATAAGTATTACGGTGGGTGAACAAATTACTGTCGAGCAATTGATAGAAAAGTGCATAGTTATGAGAATATCTAGGCATGATCATGTATATAGGCATCACGTCCGCGACAAGTAGACTGAAACGATTATGCATCTACTACTATTACGCAACACATCGACCGCTATCCAGCATGCATCTAGAGTATTAAGTTCATAAGAACAGAGTAACGCTTTAGGCAAGATGACATGATGTAGAGGGATAAACTCAAGCAATATGATATAAACCCCATCTTTTTATGCTCGATGGCAACAATACAATACGTGCCTTGCTACCCCTGCTGTCATTGGGAAAGGACACCGCAAGATTGAACCCAAAGCTAAGCACTTCTCCCATTGCAAGAAAGATCAATCTAGTAGGCCAAACCAAATTGATAGTTCGAAGTGACTTGCAAAGATAACCAATCATACATAAAAGAATTCAGAGGAGATTCAAATATTTCTCATAGATAAACTTGATCATAAACCCACAATTCATCAGATATCGACAAACACACCACAAAGAAGAGTTACATCGAATAGATCTCCAAGAAGATCGAGGAGAACATTGTATTGAGATTCAAAGAGATTGATGAAGCCATCTAGCTAATAACTATGGACCCGAAGGTCTGTGGTAAACTACTCACAACTCATCGGAGAGGCTATGGTGTTGATGTAGAAGCCCTCCGTGATCTATTCCCCCTCCGGCGGAGCGCCGGAAAAGGCTCCAAGATGGGATCTCACGGGTACAGAAGGTTGCGGCGGTGGAAATAGGGTTTCGGGTGCTCCTCGGTGTTTTCAGGGTATGCAAGTATATATAGGCGAAAGAAGTCGGTCAGGGGAGCCACGAGGGGCCCACGAGGGTGGGGGCGTGCCCACCCCCCTATTGCACACCTTGCACCCTCGTGGCCGCCTCGACTGCTTCTTGGCGTCCACTCCAAGTCTCCTGGACTGCGTTTGTTCCAAAAAGATAGCTCCCGAAGGTTTCATTCCGTTTGGACTCCGTTTGATATTCCTTTTCTTCGAGACACTGAAATAGGCAAAAAAAAACAGCAATTCGGGCTGGGCCTCCGGTTAGTAGGTTAGTCCCAAAAATGATATAAAAGTGTAAAGTAAAGCCCATAAACATCCAAAACGGGTAATATAATAGGATGGAACAATCAAAACTTATAGATACATTGGAGATGTATCAGTGCCGCACACAGATCGTTGAGCTTCTCGTGAGCCCACTGGTCCAGCTTCTCCGTCATCTCGGACGGCAGCTCCAGCCAAGCGTGGGGGCTCTTGGCGTACACAAAGATCCACTTGCACCGAAAGTCCTCCACCTTCTTCCCGGCCCTCATGAGCGCGTTACTGTCGTGGGGCCCGATGAAGGAGACACACCCGGAGCACTGGGTTGGGTCATGCATCCGTAGGGAGAAGAAGTGGCAGAGCAGCGCAACAGAGGGTGCCACGCCCACGAACGCCTCGCAATAGAAGGCGAAGATGGACAGGAGGAGAATGGAGTTGGGCTGGAGGTGTAGGGCGTGGATCTGGTAATGGCTGAGGACGGCAAGGAAGAACCTTGAAAAGCGCGGGACGAGTCCCGCGAAGACGCTGTGGAGGAAGAAGGGGTAAAACGTCTCCGCCAAGGTCCTCGGGTCGATGGAGCCGGCCAAGAACTACGTCTCTCTCCCCTCATTGTTGTTGTCCGCGGTCAGTGGGCGCACGGCGGCAAGGTGCCTCTCCTTAGTGATGCAGGACGCGCTGAGGGCCAGCGCAGGAGTGGCGGAGGAGCTTGCGGCCCGCGCGGCGGTTTCACCTTCTTGGTCGCCATCGGCGAAGGACCCAAAGGAGAAGTTCGGAAGATCTGGAGATGCTCGCAACAAGGAGAGAAAGGGGATCAGGAGCAAGACGAAGAGAAGGCAATGAAGGCTGGGCAGTGGGCGCCAGCCTTTTTGTCAGCCTGGACGGTTGCCGAGGCTGCGTGGGGAAGTGGAGACGCCCACGTCCCGTCATGCGCCACGCGTCTAGGCGGCCCGCGGGCAATTGGGGCCCGTGACGCTTCGCCCTTGCCCTTTGGCTTTGCCCCGAAGCCAGGTCTGAGCACGCCTTGGGCCCGGGGGCTACTGTCTGCGTTCTGGGTACCAGGGTACCCAGACTTGCCTGCCTATGGCCCACGGCATGGCTCCATCGGCAGCCCAGTGCGACCAGTCTTCAGCCACATCAAGACAAGACCCTCACGAGGGGCCAAGCCTCGCAAGGTGGACGCCACCAAGACCTCCAGAGGGAGCGGCCTCCTCAGGCTGGCTCCTGAGGAGCGGAGATTCCTATGCAAGCACCCACGTCACGAGGTCCAGATGAAGCGAGCCATGACGACCAAGACCAGGCAGGCGCCAGCGGGCGTAGAGCAGCAAGTTTCCTCTTTGGTGCTGAGGGAGCAAGTGCAGGCGTGGAGTCCCGAGGAATCAGCCAAAGGTTTCCATTCCCGCGCGACAAGACCAACACCCCCAGTGCGGCAGGGCGGATGTCATTGCCGAGTCCACCATGGCTTTACGAGCAGGAGCTTTGCAGGCGAAGACCACCTTTCGTCAGGATAGGAGGTGCTTCTTGTCCCCTTTCAAACTGGCCATTGTGGAATCCCTTCCAGCCTACATTTTGGGG
The DNA here is from genome assembly GCF_018294505.1 of Triticum aestivum. Lineage (NCBI taxonomy): Eukaryota > Viridiplantae > Streptophyta > Magnoliopsida > Poales > Poaceae > Triticum > Triticum aestivum. Next base: position 468,098,722 of record NC_057799.1, on the reverse strand, counting down.
GAAGAGGGCCGGGGCCTCTATATATATATAGGTTAGCCACCACCAAGGGAGGGGATCCGGGATCCGAACCCTCACCACCACATACCCAAGCCTCATGATCTTGCTCTTCCTCTGTACTAGTTCATCCTCAGCCCCTAGCGAGGCTAATCCACACCAAAGCAGGAGTAGGGTTTTACACCGCAAGGTGGCCCGAACCCGGGTAAACTGCTGTGTCCGTTTCCTTTCCAGTTCATCGACCTAGGCTGTGAGAGCAGCGAGTTGGCAGCCTGGGGAGGTTGGGTCACTACTACAGGATACTGCTAACGCGACACTATAATCAGAGACCCTTTGCCGAAACCGTGTGCGATGCAATAATCGCAAACGGTGGTGTAAAAAACCCAACAAAAAAGGTGCAAAACATTTGCGATGGCAGAGCCATCAAACACAGTTCAGATTTTAGTTGCGTGTGCGATGCAGGGCACACGGTTAATCCATTCAAACTGTTTGCGATGAGGAAGAACAACAGAAACGGGCAGGCATATCAATGTGTGTGCGATGCAGGACACACGGTTAATCCATTCGATTTGTTTGCGATGAGGTAGAACAACACAAACGGGCAACCATATCAATGTGTGTGCGATATATGGCATACGGTTCACTCGGATGAACTGTTTTCGATTAGGGAACACAACAGAAACAGTTCAACTTAATAAGATGTTGTGATATGTGGCATACAGTTCACATGGATGAACTGTTTGTGATGAGCCAAAAGAACACAAACAAGTCGTGTAAACAAGATGTGTGTGACACGTGGCAAACGTCCGACTCGGATGAACTGTTTGTGATGAGAAATTACAACACAAACGGTCAATACAGTTACTTTGTGTGCGATTCTGTGTGTACAAAAAACTTTGAAAAATGCAAACTAGTTGCTTGCGGTGGCTAGGAGTATCGCACACGATGCGTCTGCGAGTAATCGTGTGCGATGATTAGTATGTTACACATACGTTTCCTTATGTTAACATGTGTGTGAATTTGCAATATGGACAGTTAATATGCAAATGCCTTCTGGACATCGGGCACACGCTTAAACTTAATGAACTGTGTACGATACTAATACTTTCCATGAAAATTTATGAACTTGGGTAACAACATTTGAGTAACATATATATATGTATAGTGGTTACACTATTCGACAAAAGGAGGATCTTCGTAACATGGTTTTGACAACCATATGGTCCATATCTACATACTTAACATAGTAACAACTATCACAATTTAAGAGGCTAATGGCCAACAACCATATGGTTCATATCTACATACTTAACATATATAGTAATAGCTAGCACATTTTAAGAGGCTCAGGGCCAACAACCACAACTATCCACTGGAAGCAGCTTGATCACGGCGACTCGGCATCTCGTCAATGAAAAGGAAGAGCCCTCCCTTGCCTTGGTAGAGCATGAGTAGAACAGTGTCTTCAATTTTCCAATATGGATGCATTGCCACAAGAAGCGAGAACTTGTTAGTTTGAATGGTTCCATTTCTGCGGGAAATGCAGTACCTTGCAATCACTTTGGCGTTATTAGCAGGCACAAGTGTAATTCGACCACGCCGGGAAATCGATCCAGGAACTGCTACAGGGGGCAGTTTATGTTGCCATGTAGAATAAAAACCGATTATAACATATCATTGAAGATATATATAGTTTATGAGCATCAACATTAAAATAAGACTTTTTACCAGTGTTTTGTGCACACAATTGGTCTTGTTCAGTGTGTGCACCATAGGTCTAATTAATCCCATCCAAAATCCAGCATTCATACACTGTGCTATCTCTGTCAGATTATCAACAAAGTTTATGACATGCTTCAAGTCCTTCCAGTGAAATTTCGTACGCTTAGTAACATACAGATCATTCACTAAGCATCCAACATATCCTGCTTAAAAGGTGGAAAGGTATTATTTATTCAGAACATGGCAGAAGAATATATAGTGCACATAAATTGGAAAATAGAATTTGTTACTGCCTAGGAACGGAGTCAGAATATGATGTCACAATTGGTTGCTTAAATAGTGATCAATTAGTCAGAACAAATACCCCGATTTTGCTAAGTAATATGACAGCATGGAGAAAGTTGAAAGGACACTAGCCTCGATCAGACTTTGATTGGTTGATGACGTTGGGGAAGTAAACATCCATGTTAATTAGACCAGGCTGTGGTGCACGCACTAGAATTTTATTGCTAGCTTTTAGTTCATAACACTTAGACATTTTTCTCCAAAGGTCCGCATTAAAATAGGAGTGGCCATCGTTATCAAGTTTTACACTAATCGTGATTGTAAATCCATGCTGCATTGTCAATATGACATCCTGGGAGTCATCAACAAAGTAAAGCCCATGATTTCTGTCTACTCCTGTTCACTTAAGATGGCTATTCAGGCTTGCAATGAGGTGGTCTTATTCTTTGATAACCTTGAGGAATTGAGGCCTTTAACAAGGCCTGAATTTAATTTCAGGAAAATTGTAAAGCTTCATATTGAGGAAATTCTCCACTTGTAGTTCATATATTGGAAACAGAGATGCACCATTAGATGGATCAAAGTTGGAGAGGAAAACTAAAAGTTTTTCCATGCAATGGCCAGTGAAAGATTTAGGAGGAACACTATTTCTTCACTGCAAAATGAGGATGGAGATATAGTTTCTGATCATCAGCAAATGGCTGGTATGTTGTGGGGCACTTTCAGAGATAGAATGGGTGTTACTGAGGGGATTGATATGAAGTTTGACCTAGCATCTTTGATTGATTCTGTGGATGGGCTTGATAATTTATCTGCTCCTTTCTCTGAGGATGAGATAAATGAAGTTCTTAAATATTTGCCCACGGATAGGGCCCCTGGCCTTGATGGTTTCACTGGCTTGTTTGTCAAACGATGCTGGAATATTATCAAGCAGGATTTCTTGCAGCTCTTCTAGGATTTTTATGATGGAAAGATAACAATTAGCAGCATCAATGGGTCTTTGATTACCTTAATTCCAAAGAAGCTGTCACCTGAGGGCCCCAATGACTTCAGACCCATCTCTTTGACGAATACTTGCTTGAAGTTTCTGACATAACTTTTGGCAAATAGATTACAGAAGGTTATTTTAAAGTGCATTCATAAAAACTAATATGGGTTCCTGAAGTCCAGGTCTATTCAGGATTGCATTGCTTGGACACTTGAGTACATACACCAGTGCCATAAGTCCAAGAAGCCCGTTTTGATTCTTAAGTTGGATTTTGCCAAGGCTTTTGATACAGTGGAACATGACCTCGTTCTTAAGCTTCTGTATCACAAAGGTTCTGATAGCAAATGGATTGGCTGGATTAGAGAGCTTTTATCCTCTGGCACTTCTTCTGTCATTCTGAATGGAGTGCCTGGAAAACAATTTATTTGTAAAAGGGGAGTAAGGCAGGGTGACCCACTCTCACCCCTTTTGTTTGTTCTTGCAGCTAACCTACTGCAAACGTTGGTCAATAATATGCCGAGAAATGGAGATATTACATTGCCTATTAAAACTCATGATAAGGATTTTCCTATAAGTCAATATGCTGATGATACACTCCTCATTGTGCCTGCCATGGACTCCCAGCTTTTGGCTATCAAGGAAATGCTGCAAGATTTTCATGCCTCGACTGGACTCAAAGTTAATTTCCATAAGTCATGTATATTGCCTATAAATGTGGATGAGGCAGAAACTGCAAGATTGGCTACTGTATTTGGTTGTCAGGTTGGAACTATCCCTTTTACCTATCTTGGGCTTCCTGTTGGCACCACCAAGCCAAGGATTCGGGACTTAATCCCAATGGTGGACAGAGTTGAAAGAAGGTTGTCTGCTAGTTCATGCCTTCTGAATCAAGGAGCTAGATTGCAATTGCTACAATCAGTTTTGTCTTCCTTGCCCATATATTTTCTCTGCAGTTTATGCCTGCCAGCTGGTATTATCAAGCAAATTGAAAGAATTATGAGGCAGTGCCTATGGAGAGGCAATTCTGACATTGCCAGACAATCATTAGCTGCATGGCCTCTAGTTTGCAGGCCTAAAGACAATGGAGGCATGGGAATTGTTAATCTTAACATCCAGAACAGAGCTCTCATTACCAAGCACCTATATGAGTTCTATAACAAAGCAGCCATTCCTTGGGTCTCCCTCATTTGGAATACCTATTATGATGGAGTTGTACCCCATGGAACAATGATATGTGGTTCTTATTGGTGGAGGGATATCATCAAAATCAATGAAGCTTTCAAGCTGCATTCTATGGTTACTATAAATTTGGGAGATTATGCTCTTTTCTGGTTTGATGCTTCGATTTTCTTAGGATCATCTGTTCCTCTCAAGGAGAGGTTTCCCAGGCTTTTCTCTTTTGCCATTGATGATAAGGTATCTGTGAGAGATGTTATTAATTCTCTAGATATGTCTGAACTTTTCCATCTACCCTTGTCGTGAGAAGCAATGGAGGAGATGATCACTGTTCAGGTTGGCCTTCTAGAGCTAAATGCAGATGAGAGTATCAATGATTCTTGGTCTTGGACACCTGGCAAAGGGAAATTTTCTGCTAAGAGCTACTATACAGTGATGCATGCTCATCTCCCTACTGATGCGCCGGCTAAATGGATTTGGGAAAGTAGGTCAACAATGAAGATCAAAGAGTTTGTGTGGTTAATGCTCAATGACAGGCTCAACACCAGAGATTTGCTGGTCATGAGGCACTGGAGATCGACTCAGGAGGACAACACATGCCCCTTATGTTGTGGCACCCCGGCTCAGAGCAACTGGATTACCCTGCATTGCCAGCCCAGAGATCAAGTCTTCTGGAAATACACAACAACAAGGGGCCTCGATCACACGAAACTACGCGGCAGCGGAAGAGCTACGGGGTGGAACTCCATAGAACAGGGACACCGACGTGGACACGGCCTAGACACGAGATGCGCTCCGGTATGAATCGACTTGCCTGAAAGCTGGCATAACACGCCAGGTCAGTACATTGAATGTACATGCAAGCTCACAACAAACATAAGCACGATGACAGACAATATCATGATAATTAATCAAATTAAATTAATGCAAGAAATACTACAGATGCAATGCAGCCAAACAGTGCACCGAGTCACGCGGACTCGCTTACCAGACGGTTACCACGTAACCAAACGGTGACCACACTGGGGTCACATCTGAACCAAAAACCCATGAGCACCTCGAGTGTTCAAGGTTCACCACGAAACAATGCATCACAACGATCTATTAGTTTGCAAGATTAATTATAAAAGTTGATCCATGGTGTGACTTACTCCCGAGTCTTGCCCATAACCGAGGGCGCGGCTATCGATAGATTAAGTACACTCTGTAGAGGTAGCGCACTTTACCCACACTACGGAATACCTGGCCTCGCACTCCCATTCGGGTGGACCAAAATATTCCGACGAAACCCTTCCCTTGTCATGCACTCTCCCCGGCCACTCCTACCATCTCCCTCTCAGGGCTAGGTCTTGGGTGGCCCCGTGTCTACCAAAGACACCAACGGCCACCGTCGTGGCAAAACGGTCCCAAACAGGGACAAGGTACCATAAAAACAAATACGAGCACACAAGGTTATGTCTACCTACCGGGCCAGGGTATGCACGCCCATAACCTTCCCTCGCGGGCGGCACCGGTGAGAGCCACAACAAATGACCGAATCAAGACCTTCCCATTAGGTAAATGTGGTCGCACTGAATTAAAATCTGATTCAGTGGCACGATGATGTGATCAACATCATATTCAAGTTGAACTTAACCAGGTTTAACGTGGATAAAAACTATTTATCAAAAACATGACATGAAAAATAATTTTCATGCAACTACTCGTCATGCAAAGCAAACAACTCATGTTCATGGATCAAACATAACTACATAATTACCTTACAACACTAAAGATCAAAACTTTCTGGTTATAACTCATTTTTATCAGCAAGCAACATTTTTATTAGTTCTTTATTTAAATGGAAATATCACTTAGTAAAATTACTACCATTAATTTCCATAGCAATATTCATAGTGCAAAATATTACTCTACTTCGCCAAGCAAGTTCATGCATTCAACCAGAAACTAAATCAATCATATCAAGCATGGTGAAGTAACTAGAAATTAACCAAAGTTATTTATCAAATTTTAAAGGCAAATAATAACTCATATTCAAGTAGAAAATCATAGATATTGAAATAACACCATCCAAATGCTGGTGTGGCTTGCCTTAGTGTAGAGGTGGATCACACCCCTCTTGGCTTGCTTCAAGACAAGCTTCTCCTTCTGAAAATAATTTAAAACCACAAAAATAAATGTCAAAACACATTATGAAAATCACCAGAAATTCTAGACAGCAAGGAAAAATCCACCTTCTGGTGTGCTGCTAGAGCTTTCTGTAACAAAGACAATGCAAAAAAGAATCAATTCATTTGGACTTGTGGTTTATAAATGATGGCTGGTCAAAGTTTGGTCAAATTTTTGAATAAATTTGAATTAAACAGAAATTCCTGGGGGGGTGACGTCGAAGGCGTAAAACAGAAATACGCCTCCACTCGTACCGCTTCAGGCGCGAGTGGTGAGACCGATAGGTGGGTCCCACGCGTTTGGAGAGAGAGAGAGCGAAATAAGAGGGAGGCGGGGCTTCGCCGGAGCTCACGCCGGCGACGAGGGGGTTTGGGGCTAGGCTAGAGGGATAGGATTGAAGCAGGGCTCGTGGCGCACCTGCCCATACCCGTGGCTTGGCGAGAGGTGGCCGGAGCTGGTCGCAGTCGAGCTCGCAAGCTTCGGTGGTGGACGGGTTTCACCGGAGAGGAAGAAGACGGCGACTAGAGGCGGCTCCGAGGGCTCCACGGGGTCCAGGTAGCACCAGGAGACCCCCAACGCCCCGCCCAAGCAGCTGCTTGAGCTCGAGAGGCACCGGAGCGCGGCGGCTGGACTGCGGGGATCGCCGGAGTCCTCTGGTCGGGGCGACGGCCAGAGGCCTACCCGATCGGGCTTCTGCTCGTCTACGTGTTCGTGGGGATGGTGTGGAGTGGTGCGTGGCTAGCAATGGAGGAGGGGAGCGCTATATATAGCCGGAGCGGGGGGGAACGTGTCGCCGCCGGAGCATTCTGGACACGCGGCGAACGTCGGCGAGAGGCTCAAACGGGAGAGGGAAAGGTGCTGCGTCGACTTAGGAGCTTGGCCACGCTCGCGGACGCGCACAGGAGGCGGTTGGGGATGAGGACAAGCGCACGCGCGCAGTGTGGCGTTTTGGCCGCGACGCGCCCGTGCTTGTTGCGGCAGCTCCGGCATCGGCGAGCGCCCGGGAGCGGTCAAGTGTGATGTGTCGAGGCTGGTGGCGCGGGGTGGCAGTTGGACGCGAGCGCTGGATCGAGCACGCGCGAAACAGAGCGCAAGGCGCCAGCCAGAGCGCGTCGAGACGCATGACAGGCACCGTGTCCATGCGCGGTCACCAGGCTGGCATGGTCAAAATGACGCCCAGGAGCGGCCAAACCTTGTCTACGCGCTCGACTGTGCAGTGTTTAGTCTAGGGGAGTTGATGGCTCATGCCCAAGTCGACCAGAAGTGACTCCACCTAGCTGACAAGTTTCTGTACAGAAACTTGGTCGCTAAGTTTGAGCACCTTCTAGAAGGCCATTAGGGCTGATCTCCTGGGGTTTAGGGTTTCTTAGGAGGGTTCCGAAGCTCAAGAAAGATCAGGGCTAAAAGCTTAAGGAAAAATGTACTTCCTGTACAAAGTGCATTTCTGGTCCAGAAGTGAAAAGATTTTCTACAGCAAAAATATTGCAAAAAAGTGAGGCAATATTTTTACATGGGAAGGTGTGCCAGGGTTCTAAGAATATTTAGGAATTATCTCAGATTTTTCTGAGCAAGAAAAATTGAGGTTTCTTTGGAGCACAAGATTCCGAAGTGAGTTTCAGAGAGAGAAATGAATATTTTTCTATTAGGAAAAATATTCATTGGATTATTTTGGGAATTTGTGGGAGGAATAAGGTAGGTAGGTCACTTGGGTGAAAGCCAAGGATATGCCCAAGTGACAAGTCCATTTGAAATGATTCAAAACCCAAATCAAATCAGGGCAAAAACCACGGTGAAAACCAAGTCCGAAAAAAGAGAGAAGGCAAGTTCGGCAAAAGAGAGAAGGCAAAATCCAGGCTGTCACAAACCTCCCCCACTTAGGATGAATCTCGTCCCCGAGATTCGGTTGCTTGGGAAAACCATTCTGGGTATGCAGTCCTTAAAAGTCATCTCTTTCCCAGGTTGCTTCTTCTTCAGTGTGATGCTCCCGCTGAACCTTGTAAAATCTTATCTCTTTGCTGCGAGTGACCCTTTCTATCTGATCCAATATTCTGATTGGCTTTTCCTCATAAGTCAAATCCTTAGCCAATTCTATTTCTGCCATATCAGTGCTTTTCTCCGGGGCGAGATATATCTCCTTAGCTATGAGATGTGAAACACGTTGTGTACTTCTGACAATTCTGGTGGCAATTCCAATTGGTATGCAACTGTTCCGACTCTGTCCATGATGGGGAATGGACCGATATATCAGGGTGCCAATTTTCCTCGGGTCTGAAACCTCTTGACTCCTTTCATAGGGGTGACTCGCAGATATACGTGCTCTCCGGGTTCGAAGCTGATCTGACGATGTTTGGCATCATAGTAGCTCTTCTGTCGGGATTTGGCCAGTTGCAGTCTGTCCCGGATTTCCTTGACTTGCTTCTCTTCTTCAAGCATTAAATCAGTCCCGAAAATACGGCTGTCTCTGGTTTGAGACCAATTCAATGGGGTGCGGCATTCCTGGCCATACAGGGCTTCATAGGGTGACATCTTCAAGCTGGCCTGGAAACTTTTGTTGTAGGAAAACTCGGCGTAAGGTAGACAATCCTCCCACTTGGTTCCTTGGGCCAATGTACATGCCCAGAGCATATCTTCGAGTATTTGATTTACTCGCTCAATTTGTCCATCTGTCTGAGGATGATAAGCTGTGCTGTACTTCAGGGCGGTCCCCAAGGCTTGATGTAGTCGGGACCAAAATGCGGAGGTGAAGAGAGATCCCCTGTCGGAGGTGATAGTCTTGGGTACTCCATGTAGACTGGCGATTCTTGATACATACAGTTCTGCGAGTTGATTTGCATGGTATGTAGTCTGAATAGGCAGGAAGTGTGCCACCTTGGTTAGGGTGTCCACTATGACCCATATCGCGTCGTTTCCTTGATGAGACCTTGGTAATCCGGTGATGAAATCCATGCAAATATCGTCCCATTTCCATTGGGATACCGACAGAGGCTGGAGGAGTCCGTTGGGTTTTTGATGTTCCGCCTTCACCTTATTCCATATGTCGCAACAGGCCACAAAGTATGCGATATCTTTCTTCATTCCATCCCACCAAAATATGTGGCGAAGGTCCTCATACATTTTGGTACCACCGGGATGAATTGAATATTGTGCTTCATGCGCTCCTGCCAATATTTTCTTCTCCAGACTCTCTTGGTCGGGTACGCAAAGCCTTCCGCGAAACCGTAACGAACCTTGCTGATCCGTAGAGAACTCCGGTGCACGCCCTTGGTGCACCTTCTGAACATATATTTGTAACACCTTATCCTTCGCCTGAGCACTGCGGATTTCTTCTTCGAGAGTAGGGCAACTTCCAATATATTGGTAAGACGGGCGTCGGTGATCACTAAGTTTAGCTGCATGATTTCTTCATAAAGCTCCGGAGGTAAGGAATCCATTAGAGCATTGAGATTGGCTGGTTTGCGGCTGAGGGCGTCAGCCACCACATTAGCTTTTCCCGGGTGATAATTTATTCCGAGGTCGTAGTCCTTAACCAACTCGAGCCATCTTCGTTGTCAAAGGTTCAAGTCGGGCTGAGTGAATATGTACTTGTGACTTTTATGGTCGGTGAATATCTGGCACTTCTTTCCAATCAGATAATGTCTCCAGATTTTCAAAGCGTGCACCACTGCGGCCAATTCTAGATCATGAGTAGGATAGTTTCCTTCATGTTGCCGCAGTTGGCGAGATGCATAGGCCACCACTTTGCCATCTTGCATGAGTACACACCCTAATCCTTTTCTGGAGGCGTCGCAGTAAACGTCAAAACTGCTGTAGATGTCTGGAAGAGTTAATACGGGTGCCAATTTCAGCCTGGTCTTTAACTCATTGAAGCTCCGTTCGCAGTCCTCAGTCCATACGAACTTCTTGTCCTTCTTGAGGAGCTCAGTCATTGGCTTTGCGATCTTGGAAAATCCTTCGATAAAACGGCGATAATATCCGACCAGTCCAAGGAAACTCTGGATTTCTGAGACGGTGGTGGGTGCGGACCAATCAAGTACATCTTTGACCTTGCTTGGGTCCACCGAGATTCCTTCTACCGAGAGGATATGTCCGAGGAATCCCACTTGCTGGAGCCAAAACTCACATTTGCTGAATTTGGCATACAGTTGATGATCGCGAAGCCTTTGCAGAACTGCCCGAAGATGCTCCTTATGCTCGTCCTTGCTCTTGGTGTAAATGAGGATGTCTTCAATGAACACCACCACGAATTTGTCCAAGAAATCCATAAACACCTTGTTCATCATATGCATAAAGAATGCAGGAGCGTTGGTGAGGCCGAAGGACATAACGGTGTATTCATAAAGACCGTACCGGGTGGTGAACGCGGTCTTAGGAATATCTTCCTTCTTTATCTTGAGTTGATGATATCCCGTCCTCAAATCAATCTTTGAGAATACTTTGGCCCCACTGAGTTTATCAAACAGATCATCAATCCTCGGAAGTGGATACTTGTTTTTAATGGTGGCGTCATTCAGCTGTCGGTAGTCTACGCACATTTGTAGGCTGCCATCCTTTTTGTCCACGAGGATTGCTGGTGATCCCCATGGTGAAGAGCTTGGACAAATGTATCCTTTTTGCAGCATCTCATCCAGTTGTTTCTTCAATTCCACCAATTCTGAGGAGGGCATCCGATAATATTTCTTATGTATCGGGGTGGTTCCATGCACCAGGTCAATAGCAAACTCCAATTCTCGGTCTGGTGGCATGTCGGGTAATTCCTCAGGAAATACATCCGGATACTCGCTGACCACTGGGATTAATTCCACCTCTTCTGCCACAGCTGCGAAAACCATATCCTTCATGGGGATGCGCTTGCGGGCATAAAAACTTGTGGTGCGACCTTCCATATTTTCAAGGGTAGCTTCTCTGGTCGCATAGCTGATGCAGACTTGGTATTGGGTTAACCAATTCATGCCCAGAATGACATCCAATTTGTTGGAATCGATGATTATCAATGATGTTGGAAACTTGACGCCCTTGATATCAATCTCCAAATTTCGGCAGACGAGATTGCTTCTGAGTATGGATCCCGGGGATTGTACCAGCATGTGTTTTCCCAAAATCGAGCAAGGAAAATTGGTTTGGGAAGCAAAACCCCGCGAAATAAAATAGTGGGAAGCCCCAGAGTCAAATAAAATTACGGCGGGTATGTCGTTAATAGGAAACATACCAATGACGACTTCCGGGTCCTCTTGGGCTTCGTTTGCGGAGATGTGATGAACTTGCCCTTGGATTATATCAGGGGCGGAATACGGCTCCATGTAGTTGACTTGCGGCTGATATGGAGCTACGTGCTTGGTGTTCTTGGGACACTGTCGGGCGTAGTGTCCAGTTTGACCATAGCTGAAGCACGAATTGTTGCACTGACAATCGTCGCGCACCGGGCTGGTCACGACATTCTTGATTGGTGTAGTAGTCTTGTTGACATTCTGCTGCCAATTGGGTTTGTACTCCACCTGAGTCTGCTGCCAAGTACGAGCCTTTTGCACCGGTTGCATATCCTTCTTTGGCTCGAATTTGCGCTTGTGGTCATTAGCAGCTGGCTTGTTGTCATGCAGGAGCTTGTGTTCCCTTTCGGTGATGAGGGCCTTGTTCACCAGAGTCGGGAAGTCTAGGAAATCAAACATGCTGAGAGTGCACCTGAGATGCTGATTTAGGCCTCCAAGGAATCGATCGATCTTCCGCTCTTCGGTGGCTACATCGTGGAGAGAATAGCGGCCAGATGGTTGAATTTATTCAGGTACTTGGCGACGGTCATGTTGCCTTGAGTGAGAGCGAGAAATTCGCGTTGCTTGATCTTCATGGCTCTGGTGGGAATATGATACTTGCGGAAATGATCCTTGAAATTTGTCCAAGTAATTTCCTCATCTGCAGGCCATATTGCTTTGGCATTATCCCACCATATAGCGGCAGCTCCTTCGAGATAATGCGTGGCGAAGGGAACCTTGTCTCCTTCGTCTGTGCGAGAAATTTCCAGTTTTCTCTCAATAGTCCTTAGCCAGTCGTCGGCGTCCAAATGATCAGTAGCATGGCTGAAACTGGGAGGCTTGGTTCGCTAAAAATCTGACAGCTTGGAATGATGGCCATTCTGGTTTCCATTCTGTCCAACCATAACTTGTACACTTTTCAGTATTTCCAGCAGATCGTTGCTCCTTCTTTCTTCAAACATTCGCAGGATTTGCTCGGTGGAAGGCGGTTGTGGCGGTGGAGCCGGAGGTGGCTGGTATGGCTCAGGGGAATGTCCTGCCTGTCTTGCGGAACAACGGACAGGGACATCCTCACCAGCTTGACTGCTGCTGCCTCCACGCGGCATCCTATTTTTCGTTTTCCCAATACATAGCAACCATGATGAGAAAATTCCAAAATGGGGGAAAACCAATGACAAATCCCGGAAGAAAACAGCGAATGAAAACCAAGTCGAATAAAAGAGTTCAACATAATTATACATAGTCCCAACGTGAAAGAAAACATCGCAATGGGTCTACTACCCTCGTACATGAAACTACGCATCATGACAAGTGCGATTACAGCCATACATCATGCTCATGACAACCACGATACTCTAACGGTCTACTGCTCGGATGGTGCTGTTGCAGGCTCGTCTCCTGTGCCGGACCTAGATCCTGAACTGATAGTAGAGACCTCCGAGGGAAGAGAGGTGCGCTGGCGCTGCCTTGAGGGCTCTCCCTTAGGGGCAGGCGGGGGATGGGATCTAAGCATAGGAGCGGCAGGAGTAGCGATAAGAGAAGACCATGCAGTAGGAGCACTGCGCGGGTTCACCGTCAGAGGGTTAACGGTACCCTACGAGGTCATCGGGGGAACGGAGGTGGGAGGAGCAGAAGTGTAGATGACAGCTGGAAGAGGGTTCCTTACACGAGCAGCAGCGAGAGCGACGCGAGCGCGTGGGAGCTCCCGAGCTAACTCGTAGTTAAGGAGATAACTAGTGGTGATGTAGCGTGCATGGTGGCTAGTGGGACGATCGCACACCGGATTAATCAAAGGAAAGCGGATACGCCCATTCTCGTGCAGAGATGGGTAGTAGAAAAGACCAGGGTGGGTGTGCATGCGAACCTCATTGTAGCGCAAGTCTACAAGAGCCTCGATAGCAGCAAACTGAACCGCCTGAGATGGCGTAGAAGCAAGACCACCCTTGGACGAACGAGTGTAAGCGCCGGATGGGGAATCGTGGTGTAGAGTGACCTCAGCATAATACTCATACAATGCACCAGCCAGATGCTCGCGATACGCCCGATACTCTGGATCAGCACCCTCTAGATAGATTCGTCGCCACACGTTCTGAAGCAGGTGCGGCGATGTGCACGGAGCTGGCTCAGGATGGTACAAGATCGTTACTGGTGCCATCTATACTCAAACACCATTCGGTTAGTAATAACAACAATTAAACATTCATGCAATGCAACAACCAATTTCTACGACTACCGGCACTCAAACGAAGCTATCTACCGTTTTACTAGTGCACTACCGGTCTAGCGTGTCCTACAATCAGCGCGGCTCTGATACTAAGCGTTGTGGCACACCGGCTCAGAGCAATCGGTTTACCCTGCATTGCCAGCCCAGAGATCGAGTCTTCTGGCAATACACAACAACAAGGTATAGAAATAACCGCTTTATTGATACTAGCGGGATACAAAGGTCTGATATTACATCGAGGTGCGAGGCCAAGCACCACACATGGTGCTGCTGGACAGTATGTACACTATATAATGAACATGGCTGGGGCCTCGATCACACGAAACTACGCGGCAGCGGAAGAACGACGAAGTGGAACTCCATAGAACAGGAACACCGACGTGGACATGGCCTAGATACGAGATGCGCTCCGGTACAAATCGACTTGCCTGAAAGCTGGCATAACACGCCAGGTCAGTACATTGAATGTACTTGCAAGCTCACAACAAACATAAGCACGATGACAGACAATATCATGATAATTAATCAAGTTAAATTAATGCAAGAAATACTACAGATGCAATGCAGCCAAACAGTGCACCGAGTCACGCGGACTCGCTTACCAGACGGTTACCTCGTAACAAAATGGTGACCACACCGGGGTCATATCTGAACCAAAAACCCATGAGCACCTCGAGTGTTCAAGGTTCACCACAAAACAAATGCATCACAACGATCTATTAGTTTGCAAGATTAATTATAAAAGTTGATCCATGGTGTGACTTACTCCCGAGTCTTGCCCATAACCGAGGGCGCGGCTATCGATAGAATAAATACACTCTGCAGAGGTAGCGCACTTTACCCACACTACGGAATACCTGGCCTCGCACTCCCATTCGGGTGGACCAAAATATTCCGACGAAACCCTTCCCTTGTCATGCACTCTCCCCGGCCACTCCGACCATCTCCCTCTCAGGGCTAGGTCTTGGGTGGCCCCGTGTCTACCAAAGACACCAACGGCCACCGTCGTGGCAAAACGGTCCCAAATGGGGACAAGGTACCATAAAAACAAATACGAGCACACAAGGTTATGTCTGCCCTACCGGGCCAGGGTATGCATGCCCATAACCTTCCCTCGCGGGAGGCACCAGTGAGAGCCACAACAAAGGACCGAATCAAGACCTTCCCATTACGTAAATGTGGTCGCACTGAATTAAAATCTGATTCAGTGACACCATGATGTGATCAACATCATATTCAAGTTGAACTTACTCAGGTTTAACTTGGATAAAACCTATTTATCAAAAACATGATATGAAAAATAATTTTCATGCAACTACTCGTCATGCAAAGCAAACAACTCATGTTCATGGATCAAGCATAACTACATAATTACCTTGCAACACTAAAGATCAAAACTTTCTGGTTATAACTCATTTTTATTAGCAAGCAACATTTTTATTAGTTCTTTATTTAAATGGAAATACCACTAAGTAAAATTACTACCATTAATTTCCATAGCAATATTCATAGTGCAAAATATTACTCTACTTAGCCAAGCAAGTTCATGCATTCAACCAGAAACTAAATCAAGCATATCAAGCATGGTGAAGTAACTAGAAATTAACCAAAGTTATTTATCAAATTTTAAAGGCAAATAATAACTCATATTCAAGTAGAAAATCATAGATATTGAAATAACACCATCCAAATGCTGGTGTGGCTTGCCTTAGTGTAGAGGTGGATCACACCCCTCTTGGTTTGCTTCCAGACAAGCTTCTCCTTCTGAAAATAATTTAAAACCACAAAAATAAATGTCAAAACACATTCTGAAAATCACCAGAAATTCTAGACAGCAAGGAAAAATCCACCTTCTGGTGTGCTGCTAGAGCTTTCTGTAACAAAGACAATGCAAAAAGAAACAATTCATTTGGACTTGTGGTTTATAAATGATGGCTGGTCAAAGTTTGGTCAAATTTCTTACTAAATTTGAATTAAACATAAATTCCTGGGGGTGACGTCGAAGGCATAAAACAGAAATACGCCTCCACTCGTACCGCTTTGGACGCGAGTGGTGAGACCGACAGGTGGGTCCTGCGCGTCAGGAGAGAGAGAGCGTGAAATCAGAGGGAGGCGGGGCTTCGCCGGAGCTCACGCCGGCGACGAGGGGGTTTGGGGCTAGGCTAGAGGGATAGGATTGAAGCGGGGCTCATGGCGCACCTGCCCGTACCCATGGCTTGGCGAGAGGTGGCCGGAGCTGGTTGCAGTCGAGCTCGCAAGCTACGGTGGCGGAAGGTTTCGCCGGAGAGGAAGAAGACGGCGACTAGAGGCGGCTCCGAGGGCTCCACGGGGTCCAGGCAGCACCAGCAGACCCCCAATGCCCCCCAAGCAGCTGCTTGAGCTCGAGAGGCACCGGAGCGCGGCGGCTGGACTGCGGGGATCGCCGGAGTCCTCTGGTCAGGGCGATGGCCAGAGGCCTGCCTGACCGGGCTTCCGCTTGTCTACGTGTTTGTGGGGGTGGTGTGGAGTGGTGCGTGGCTAGCAATGGAGGAGGGGAGCGCTATATATAGCCGGAGCGGAGGGGGGGAACGTGTCGCCACCGGAGCGTTCTGGACACGCAGCGAACGTCGGTGAGAGGCTCCAACGGGAGGGGCAAGGTGCTGCGTCGACTCAGGAGCTTGCCCACGCTCGCGGACGCGCACAGGAGGCGGTTGGGGATGAGGACAAGCGCACGCGCGCACTGTGGTGTTTTGGCCGCGATGCGCCCGTGCTTGCTGCGGCGACTCCGACGTCGGCGAGCACCAGGGAGCGATCAAGTGTGATGTGTCGAGGCTGGAGGCGCGGGGTGGCAGTTGGAGGCGAGCGCTGCATCGAGCACGCGCGAAACAGAGCGCAAGGCGCCAGCCAGAGCAAGTCGAGACGCATGCCAGGCACTGTGTCCACGCGCGGTCACCAGGCTGGCATGGTCAAAATGACGCCCAGGAGCGGCCAAACCTTGTCTACGCGCTCGACCGTGCAGTGTTTAGTCTAGGGGAGTTGATGGCTCATGCCCAGGTCAACCAGAAGGGACTCCACCTAGCTGACAAGTTTTTGTACAGAAACTTGGTCGCCAAGTTTGACCACCTTCTAGAAGGCCATTAGGGCTGATCTCCTGGGGTTTAGGATTTCTTAGGAGGGTGCCTAAGCTCAAGAAAGATTAGGGCTAAAAGCTTAAGGAAAAATGTACTTGCTGTACAAAGTGCATTTCTGGTCCAGAAGTGAAAAGATTTTCTACAGCAAAAATATTGCAAAACGTGAGGCAATATTTTTACATGGGAAGGTGTGCCAGGTTTCTAAGAATATTTAGGAATTATCTCAGATTTTTCTGAGCAAGAAAAATTGAGGTTGCTTTGGAGCACAAGATTCCGAAGTGATTTCAGAGAGAGAAATGAATATTTTCTATTAGGAAAAATATTCATTGGATTATTTTGGGAATTTGTGGGAGGAATAAGGTAGATAGGTCACTTGGGTGAAAGCTAAGGATATGCCCAAGTGACAAGTCCATTTGAAATGATTCAAAACCCAAATCAAATCAGGGCAAAAACCACGGTGAAAACAATGATTATAGCAATAGTAACGCAGCAAGATCAATATAAATAAATTCGTAGGCATTGGATCAATGACTTGTTGGATGATATTCATCATGTGACAGTTATAACCTAGGAAGATACGGCACTAGCTCCAGTTCATCGATACAATGTAGGCATGTATTCTGTAAATAGTCATATCACTACTGGAAACAGAGAATTTGCCATCAGCCATTTCTTTGTCGTCTGCCAGCGGATGGCAAAGAACGTCTTTGCCATCTGCTTACAAAAAACAGACGGCAAAGAACTGACAGATGGCAAAGAACCTGGTTGCCATTAGCCAGTTCTTTGCCATCTGCCAGCCGATGGCAAAGAATTTTTGCCGTCCACTGGCAGACGGCAAAGAGGTGGGTGGGGTCCAGTGCTGTAACGGCCAATCAACCCACCTCTTTGCCGTCTGCCAGCAGATGGCAAAGAATCTTTTCCGTCTGCTGGCAGATGGCAAAGAAGTGGGTGGGGCCCAGTGGATGATGGAGCTGTAACGGCCCACTAGCCCCACCTCTTTGCCATCTGCCAGCCGACGGCAAAGGTTCTTTGCCATCAGCTGGCTGATGGCAAAGAGGTGGGGCTTTGCCATCTGTTAGCTGATGGCAAAGATGTGGGCCTTTGCCATCCGTTGGCTGATGGCAAAGAAGTGGGACTATCTCCTCCCCTCTTTTTTTCACAAAAAAATCTCGTCCCCTCTCTCCCAGCCCGGCCCCACCCCTCTCTCTCTCCCCCACCTCTCCCCAGCCACCACCGCGCCCCAGCCCCGCGTTCCCGACGCCGACCAGCACCGCCACCGGCCCGCCCCTCCCCGCCACCGCAGCCCGCCCCTCCACTGTTCCAGGCCGCGGCGCCGCCCCCTCCCCCAACCCTCGAGGCTCTTTCCCCTTCCCCCAACCCTAGCCGCCGCACGCAGCAGCCATGGCGGACCGCACCTTCAGCGCCGGCAGCTGCCGCTCGTCCATGCTGTGAAGCCATCCCCGCCCTGCTCGCCTCCGTCCGCCGCCGTCGCGGACCATCTCCTCCGTCCCCGACCACACATCCCCGCCCTCGTCTGCCGCCATCACCGACCGGCTCCTCCGTCCCCAACAAGTCATCCCCGTCCTGCTCGCCGTCTTCCGCCGAAGAACCCGGCGGCTGTGTCGATTCTCTGCCTCCCCGACCACCTCTTCCGATTTTGCGAAGGTGATGCCCTCTTTGCGGCCCGACCACCTCTCCCTATACATGTTCATGCTCTGCTGCTTATATATTCAGAAAGCTGAGAATAAGATGAGGATAAGATGCAAATGTGCTCTCTAACACTGCAACCGGATCAACTTCCTGAATGTGAAAGTTACACTGGGTCCAAGATGCAAGATAGTGTGGTAGTCAAGCAGGATAAGATGTGCAGATCATAAGTGACCAATCGTGTATTGACTAAGCTATCTCTAATTACCGGAACATTTGTCAGACATATAAAAAGGTTCCTTCATCCTTTTTTGGGTGGCTTGTACTGTTTCCTAATGATCTTTTCTTTTAATAGATAAAAAATGCTTATAGTCATAATATTTCGGGTGTGGGCATGTAACAAATTCAGTAAGATTGATTTATGTGTGCATTGTTATCTTCCAACAAAAAAACTCTGAACTATGCCTAGCAGAACTTAATGTTTCAATGCATTTCTTCCGTGATACCACCACATTATAACAAGTAATTATACATCGCTGCAATTCGTCAATAGTTTTGTTGAACTTCTATTTTTTTTTGTTCAAAATTTAACTGCATTTCAACGTTTGTTCTTCTGCATCAGGTAATGCTTGTTGGAATTGGAGTCTTTGTTATCATTCTTGGTCAAGATTTTGCACATAGTTGGTATATGCAGTCTTCACTTTATCTACTTTATCTTCTACTCCAGAGATTTATCAGCTCAAGTGCGCAGATTGAAGTTCAACCATGTTTTTGCCATTGTCAGGATGCTGGTCATTTTAGGCGTGGACACACATGGCCACCTACCGCCCATCGCCGGGCACCGAGCTTGTTGTCCCGTCATGCATCTCGATGGTGTGCCTCTCAATTTAGCCTAGGTAATCTTCTCAAGATTCATGCCTCGGTTAATTATTCTTTTATTAAAAACATTAATCAGACAAACAATATATGTTTTCACTCATAGGCCAACAAAGTTTGTCTTCGTCCACCCGACCATCCAAAATTATTTTAAATATTAGGGTGGTATCAGTGTCGGGCAGTACTACAAATTTGGTGTCTTGTTACCAAATTGATCTATTTCCAAGTACACTGACATACATCCTTTTGTTCACTTATAGGAGAAAATCAAATGGTTAAATATGGGTTATCAGCTCAAGTGCGCAGATTAGAAGTTCGGCCATGTTTTTGCCATTGTCGGGATGCTGGTCATTTTAGGCATGGACGCACATGGCCACATGCCGCCCATCGCCAGGAGCCGAGCTTGTCGTCCCGTCGTGCATCTCGATGGTGTGCCGCTCAATTTAGCCTCGGTAATCTTCTCAAGATTCATGCCTCTGTTAATTATTCTTTTACTTAAAACATTAATAAGGCAAACACTATTTGTTTTCACTCATAGGCCAACAAAGTTTGTCTCGTCCACCCGCCATCCAAAATTATTTTAAATATTAGGGTGTTATCAGTGTTGGGCAGTACTACAAATTCATGGTGTCTTGTTACCAAATTGATCTATTTTCAAGTACACTGACATACATCCTTTTGTTCACTTATAGGAGAAAATCAAATGGTTAAATATGGGTTATGTCCTCTTACACTGAAAGGTTAATTGTTTTGCACTATTACATCTGACAAAGGAAGTCTTGGGTTAAAGGTAATTCCATGTCTACTGGTGACGCTCGCGCTGGAAACCAGAGGTGGCATCTTGGTCTTCTCCATGCGAACACCACATCTCCGACGGTGCAGCCATGGCACGAGGGCGCCGAGCTGATCTCCCAAGGCTCCTCGCCGACGCATGACAATGCCCACCTCCATGCTGATTGAGCTTTTCCACTTGTCCAACATGATCAATTATCTGTTATAGAATTTATGCTATCAGTTGTTTGTAGTTGTGCTCTGAATAGATGTCCCCTGCTTGTAATAGATAATCACACTTTGCTATAATACATTGAAGAGCCAGTGCTTCTATGCAGCAACCCCACACAAATTGTAAACAAGAATATGAAAGGCACGTGTACCAACCTGGCACCGCCCCAATCACCTCTCAGGTGGCGCCATAGGGTGGCGCCAATGAAGGCTCGCTTGCCAAGGGCTGGTGGTTAAAGTCTCTTTTATTGGTGCGGTAGTGGTGAGCGCAATGCATGGTGCAGTAGCCTGGAGAGGCGTCCAAAGCGGCTTAGGAAGGGACGCACCTGTGACCACACCTGTGAAGCGACAATGAACATGGCTAATGCCAACACTCCATGGTGAGCTTCCCCTAATTCCTTTATGTATATATGCAAGCTTGTGTGGTGTGCTCTGCTTCCTCCTCCCTATTTTAATTAATGAATCTCTTACTGATCAGAGCATGTGCTTTAGGTTCACACCACAAATGATATAGTTGAGAGAGTGCTCTTTTTCTGGCGGTTTTTGGTAATGACTTACTATGCTTCACATATTTGGACAAGCCTATGTATTTACATTTCTTCGGTCAAATTGTGCTATGTAAATTACAGGAGAACAATGTACCTTTGCCTTTAAATGTAACATTTGGCGTTCAGCTTGTTTTTTTTGCACGGGTCAAAATGCTTAAAATTTTCCCCTAAAATTTTGTATCTAGCATTTGAGTGACATTTGCAAAAACATTTTTTGTTGCGCAGTAGCACATATGCTTCCAAGAGCCGAATTGAATTTCCGACATCTGAACCTCCTTGTCTGCTCCACAAGATATATTATTCTTTTTTTTCTTTGGTGAAATCATATTCCATAATAAGTTGCACTCTAGCAAATGAACAAGTTACTGAGTGTAGCTTAGATGGTTAGTTTCTCTTTGGTGGAAATAACCCACTAGAGTTCAAGGCCTAGACTTGTCACTGGGGTTGCATTTTTCTGGATTAATTATAGGCATTCAGACAATGTGCGAACAGTGGGAGAAGACGTTCCCACTGACTACGAGACTATGAAGGCGCCTGTGACGTTTCCGTCAATCTCAAAATGATGTCCCGGCTCAGTCTATCGGAGGTGCTCATAGAGATAGGGTGTGCGTGTGTCTGTTCATAACTTCATATGAGTGAGTGTATGCATATGTCGAGCGTCTGCGTCTGTACTATGAAAAAAAACAAATGAATATGTTTAGTAAAACGTGCATGTATGTCTTTTATTTCGTAAAGCTGTGAAGCCATCCCCGCCCTGCTCGCCTTCGTCCGCCGCCGTCGATGATTACAATGCTAAAGAGGAGTGGTGTTGCAGGCTGCAATTGAGGAAGAGAGAGCAAAGACCCAGGAGCTTCTGGCGGACGAAAGGAGGCAGGCGGCGGAGAGGGAGAGGGAGATTGAGGAGAGGGCGGCTAGGCTTTTGCTGGAGGAGAGGAACCGGAACGACTTGGCTAACCGGGCCATATACCAGCTCTTCGCGGTAAGTTTCTTCTGCATATTAGCTAAATCATGCACGCAATGTTCCTATCATTAGTAACTAATATGACTGACTCGTCAAAACTAAATGTGCAGTCCATGTGCGAGAAGAACAGTCAGACCCCTCCGCCGATGCCAGTCATTGCTCCGGCGGACACGGTGAGTTTCATTTGAATGGACATTACTTATTAGTCTTCACATTTGAGTTGCATCATGCTAATGAGACATTGCAAATGATCTTTAATTTGGTGCAGCATAACTCCCGACAAGCATCGACGTCTGCCATTGGCGCGAGCAAGAACCCCGATCCTCCTCCGTCTGCCACTACCGCGAGCAAGAACCTCGATCCTTCACCTACCGGTTGACGGTAAGTTTTGCCTAATGCTTTGCTTAATTAGCTCCAAAATGACCTATTTAACCTAGGATAGCTTTAAAATGACCTATACTTAGCATTTTTTCCTCTAAAATGACTTAATATGCTTAGCTAGCTCAAAATTGACCTATTTAACCTAGGATAGCTCTAAAATGACCTATACTTAGCATTTTTCCTCCAAATGACTTAATATGCTTAGCTAGCTCTAGAATGACATAATATGCTTACGAAATGACATATTTTATTTCCGAAATGACTTCATATGCTTAGCTAGCTCCAAAATGACACAATAAACTTATTAGTTCCAAAATGACCTTACTTAGCATTTTTTACACCAAAATGACTTAGTATGCTTAGCTAGCTCAAAAATGACATAATAACCATACTTAGCTCCAAAATGACCTATTTTACAGATATAAGTTGCATCATAATAATCTTCACATTTTAGTTGCATCATAATAATCTTCTTCTTCTAACTTTCTTCTTTCCCATTTTGTAGATTTGCTTCAGATCACGGAAGCTTGGGTTGATGGAGTGCTTGTCTTTAGTTTTTGTTTTGACTTTGTGAAACTTGCTACCTATGATGAAACTGTGTAATATTGATAAAACTATGTATATGTATGGATGAAACTTGCTACTATTGGTAACATGTGTTGGATATGTGTTGGATATATTTGCGTTCATGCCTATTGGTAATATGTGTTGAATATGCTATATTGGTCATATATATATATATCTATGTTTGATTTTCTGTGAAAATGAATTGATATAAGAAAAAACAAAATTAAATGAGGCACTATAGGCACTTTGCCATCTGCTGGAAGATGGCAAAGAGCTTTGCCATCGGCTGGCAGATGGCAAAGAGGCCACGTGGCAGCAACCTGCGAAGCGCTCGTCTGGCCTATTTGTTCTCTTTGCCATCCGCCAGCATATGGCAAAGAGCCTGCAGCCTTTGCCATCAGCTGGCGGATGGCAAAGAGCCTGCAGCCTTTGCCATCAGCTGGCGGATGGAAAAGAGCCTGAAGCCTTTGCCATCTGCCGGCGGATGGCAAAGCACGCCGTTAGCCTCCTAACGTGACTAACCCCGTTCCTCAGGCTTTGCCATCGGCCAGCTGATGGCAAAGGCTACAGGCTCTTTGCCATCTGCCAGCAGATGGAAAAGAAGCCTTTACCAGAGTTTATTCAGCCGGCCGTTTGCCATCTGCTGGCAGATGGCAAAGCCCTTTGCCATCAGTCGTCCGTGCCTTTGCCATCTGCCATGGGAGATGGCAAAGTGCCTGATTCCAGTAGTGATATGTGCTTTATTAAAAGAACTTGCATGACATCTTTTGTCCTACCCTCCCGTGGCAGCGGGGTCCATATTGGAAACTAAGTGATATTAAGGCCTCCTTTTAATAGAGAACAGGAACAAAGCATTAACACATAGTGAATACATGAACTCCTCAAACTACGGTCATCACCAAGAGTGGGCCCGGTTGTTGTCATTCCGGGGTTGTCGGATCATAACATGTAGTAGGTGACTATAACTTGCAAGATCGGATCTAAAACATGGATATGATGATGAATTCATAAACGGTTCAGATCTGAAATCATGGCACCCAGGCCCAAAGTGACAAGAATTAAGCATAGCAAAGTCATAGCAACATCAATCTAAGAACATAGTGGATACTAGGGATCAGGCCCTAACAAAACTAACTCGATTACATGATGAATCTCATCCAACTCTTCACTGATCAGCGAGCCTACAAAGGAATTACTGACTCCCAGTGGGGAGCATCATGGAATTGTAGATGGAGATTGGTTGTTGATGATGAAGAACAAAGATCCCCCTCTCTGGAGCCCCAAACGGACTCCAGATCTGCCCTCCCGAGGAAGAATAGGGCTGGCGGCTCCGTCTCGTGAAACACGATAATTCTTTCTCCCTGATTTTTTCTGGAAATATGTGATTTTATAGTATCAGGGGGTCGTCAGCAGGGCCACCAGGTGGGTACAACCCACCTGGGCGCGCCAAGAGAAGGAGGCACGCCCTGGTTGGTTGTGCCCACCCAGGGGCCCCTCTCTAGTTGGTCTTGGCTCCAGTAATTCTCTTTTATTACATAAAAAATCTTCACAAAGTTTCATTTCATTCCGGGAACTTCTATTTCTACACAAAAACAACACCATGGTAGTTCTGCTGAAAACAGCGTCAGTCCGGGGTTAGTTTCATTCAAATAATGCAAATTAGAGTCCAAAACAAGAGGAAAAGCATGAGAAAAAGTAGATACGTTGGAGACGTATCAACTCCCCCAAGCTTAAACCTTTTCTTGCCCTCAAGCAATTCAGTTGATAAACTGAAAGTAAGAAAGAAAACTTTTACGAACTCTTTTGCTCTTGTTTGCATAAATACGCTTAAACAGCACCCAGGTTTTCAGCCATCATTATAACTAACCATGTCGACAATAACATCTAAAGATTATATTAACTCATATAAATGACATAATCAGCTAGCGAGCAATAATAAGATATCTCATATAGAAACACATTGTCAGAACAACCATGATATAATATAACAATAGTGGTATCTCGCTAGCCCTTTCTGAGACCGCAAAACATAAATGCAGAGCACCTCCGAAGTTCAAGCAGCGACTAAACATTGTAATTCATGGTAGAAAAGATCCAGTCATGATGCACCCAATATTAGCTATACATAATGCATAAATCATGACAATTGTGCTCTCAGGGTCTGGCGCTTGTTTTAGAAGGTAATGACACAACATAAAAATAAATAGATAGTCCCTTCGCAGAGGGAAATAGTGATTTGTAGAGGTGCCAGAGCTCAATTTTTAAAACAGAGATAAATGATATTTTGAGACATGCACACTTCTTATTCACTTCACGACCATCAGTTATCAACATCTTCCATGGTAATCACGCTAGTGGCGGTTCCCAAGCGATAAACGTAAAGGTTTACTCCCCCTCCACCATCAATCACACTCCACGACTTGTCCGAAATAACGGGTGCCGTCCATACCAACATCAGTCCCGGGGGAGTTTTGTTTAATTATTTGCATTTTTGAGTTCAGGACCGGGAATCCCTATTACCGCCTATTTTCTCAAGCGACGGCGAGTGAATAAACACCCGACCTGAGAATAACCCGCTTAGCATGGAAGATACCGACCACCTCCTGTCGTTCCATGAACGATCCAGACACACAAAAGGATAATTTTTTAGAAGTTTTTAGAGGTGGCACATGCAAATTTACTTACGACGGCAGGGTAATACCGTATATAGGTAGGTATGGTGGACTCATCTGGAATAACTTTGGGTTCAAGGTTTTTGATGTACAAGCAGAGTTCCCACTTAGTACAGGCGAAGGCTAACAATTAGATTGAGAAGCAGCCAGCAAGAGAGCAACAACAATCGTAACCAGGCATTATGCATAAGTAACATTGGACACTAGCATGAGTAGGATATGAACACCATGAACATAAATATCATAGAGGCTATGTTGGTTTTGATTCAACTACATGCATGAACATGTGCCAAGTCAAGCCACTCACTACTAGAAAAAGGGCTATCGATGGGATTGACACTAATGGCGCACCTGACAAGCGGTGCGCCATTAGTATATACTAATGGCGCACCACCTTCTGATACGCCATTAGAGTTGAAACTACTAATGGCGCACCTGGCCCAGGGTGCGCCATTAGTATGAAAAAAAAATTTAACTAGTGCGCCTGTCCAAACATACTAATGGCGCATCCAGACACAGTGCGCCATTACTAGTTGTAACTAGTAATGGCGCACCTGGCCCAGGGTGCGCCATTAGTATCAATTTTTTTTTTAACTAGTGCGCCTGTCCAAACATACTAATGGCGCATCCAGACACAGTGCGCCATTACTAGTTGTAACTAGTAATGGCGCACCTGCCGGAAAGTGCGCCACTAATGTTGTTTTTCTATTATATTTTTTATTCCCTTTTTTGCAAAACTACTAATGGCGCACTTTTCCACCGTGCGCCATTACTAGTTTAAACTAGTAATGGCGCACTGTGGAACAGTGCGCCATTAGTATGTTTTTTTTGCAAAACTTGCGCCATTAGTAACCTGGATTACTAATGGCGCATTTAGAGTTGGTGCGCCATTAGTAAGTGGGCAGCAACAAGATATTTTGGACAGCCTCTCCTACCCACACTCACTTTCTCCCCACTTCATTCTCTCCACCTCCTCCTTGTCTCGGGTGCCTCCTCTTTTTCACCTCATTTCCACCATAGATTCATTCAATTTAAGTGGTTAAATTACCTTGTTTTGATAGGTAAGTAAGGGGGGAAGCTATATTTATGTTGTTCTCCCTACAAAAATGTGCACATGCACTTTTTATGGCCTAGCTAGATCTATGTATGTTCGTGGTGTTGCATATGTTTGTGGTGTTGCATATGTGTTTGTGTTTGGAGGTGTACGGGTATTTGAAATGCGATAGTTGCCAATATTTTGCCGGAATGTTGATTCATTTCCGTTTCGGCGAGAATTTTGGCATTAAGCATTCTTTTTGGTCCTATTTTTAGGGAAAGTCATGCCAAATTTTTTCTTGGTTCTAAAATACCGTTTTGCTCTACCCCGCAGGCGACCATGGTCCGCATGATGACCGAAGGCATCGTGAATAGGTTTTTGAGGTCCGCGAAGGCCGAGATGCTTCAAAAGAACGAGACGGAGATAAGATGTCCGTGTCGAAGATCCAAGCTGAAGAGCCTTATTGCGGACCCGGAATCCGGGCAGGTGCGGGACCACCTGCTCTTGCGTGGTTTCATGGATGGCTATCGGTGGCAAGGTGATGAAGATGACTACGAAGTCGTCCATGGGGGCCAGGCAAGAAATGAGGAAGGGCAGCAAGACAACCACCGCGGCTCGGGCGGGCGAGAAGACGAAGAATCCCCAGGAGATGATCACGATGGTGATGCTGTACACAGTCATCATGTAGAAGATGCAGGACATGATGATGAGGAAGATGCCGGAGCAGACGACGGGCATGATCATGAAGATGATGATGCCGGCAGAGCAGACGACGCTGGACCATCGATGGGCTGGGTGCAGGACCCTCATATTCAAGAGCTGCTTCTCAAGCAGACGGATAACGCAAGAGCTGCCGCCCGAGAGAAAGCCAAGATGGATCAACTTGAGTTAGACGCGGTTACTCCATTGTATGAAGGATGCAGGCCCGAGGATACCCGCCTGAAAGTAACGCTCATGGCTCTGGAGATGAAGGTAAAACACAAAATGACCGACGCATGCTTCGACGAGAACATGTCATTCTGGCACGAACGTCTTCCCAAGGGGAACAAGTGCCCGACCAGTTTGGAGGAGGCGAAGAAAATCGTGTGTCCTCTGGATTTACCGCACGTGACATACCATGTGTGCATGAACAATTGCATCATTTATCGAGACGAGCACGCGGAGTCTACCATACGTCCGGTGTGCGGCGTCACTCGATACAAGAAGAGGAAGAAAGCTCCTCGAAAAGTGGTGTGGTACTTTCCGATCACTCCTCGTCTGCAGCGGTATTTCGCGGACCCTAAGGTAGCAAAGCTCCTGCGTTGGCACGCGGATAGGGAGGAGAAGAAGCGAGAAGATGACGCAAATGATCCGGAGATAGATAAAAAAGACAAGATGCTGAGTCACCCTAAGGATGCGAGCCAGTGGCAAGCGTTGAACTTCGAAGACCTAGAATTTGGGAACGATCCAAGGAACATCGTGCTGGGCGCGAGCACCGATCGAGTCAATCCGTTTGGCAGCCAGAGAAGCACACATAGCACCTGGCCTATGTTTGTGTGGATGTACAACCTTCCCCCCTGGTTGTGCATGAAGAGGAAGTACATTCACATGAGTATGCTAATTGAAGGACCGAAACAACCAGGGAACGACATCAATCTGTATCTGGGGCTGCTGAAAGAGGAGCTTGACACGCTGTGGAAAACGCCAGCCAATACGTGGGACGCTGCAGAGAAAGAATATTTCCCTATGAGAGCCGCGCTGCTCACGACGGTGCACGACTATCTCGGTTACGGATATGTCGCGGGGCAGGTGGTCCACGGATTTTCTGGATGCGTCAGGTGCATGGATGACACAACGTATCGCCAGCTAGATAGAGATCCCGGGTCTTCGAAAACCATGTTCATGGGACATCGAAGGTGGCTTCGCGACGATGACCCGTGGAGAAAACGCAAGGATCTATTCGATGGTGAAACCGAACCCCGAGGACGCCCGCGTACGAGGAGCGGCGAGGAAATAGACGAGCTGTTGAAAAATTGGAAAGACTGCCCACTGCCGGGAAAGAAGCAAAAGGCGCCAGAGCCGGGAAAGAAGCGAAAGGCGCCAGAGCCGCTGCTGAAGGTATGGAAAACGAGGTCTGTTTTCTGGGACTTGCCGTACTGGAAGATCCACCGTGTGCCTCACAGCCTTGATGTCATGCATATCACGAAGAACATGTGCGAGAGTCTGCTTGGTACCCTGCTCAACATGCCAGAGAGGACCAAAGATGGGCCGAAAGCAAGGGCAGACTTGAAATCAATTGGGCATCAGGCAGGAGCTTCACGCTATATATGATGATGATAATGATGAGGCGAAGCAGGACACGGAAAGTCGTCGCAAAGGCAAAAATGCCAAGAAGACCGGAAATGACTACCCTCCCGCGTGCTTCACTCTAAGTCAGGAGGAGATCGAGCAGTTTTTCACCTGCCTCGTAGGAGTAAAACTTCCTTACGGTTACGCGGGGAAGATAAGCAGATACCTAGACCTAGCGAAGTTTTAGTTCAGCGGGATGAAGTCTCACGACTGTCACGTGCTGATGACGCAGATACTTCCAGTTGCAATCCGTGGGATCATGGACGCGCACGTCCGTGAAACGCTATTTGGCCTATGCAACTTTTTCGACGTCATCTCTCGGAAGTCTGTTGGCGTGAGGCAACTCAGAAGGCTACAGGAAGAGATCGTGGTGATACTATGCGAGCTTGAGATGTACTTCCCGCCCGCATTCTTCGATGTTATGGTGCATCTGCTGGTCCATATCGTGGACGATATCATCCAACTCGGGCCGACGTTCCTGCACAGCATGATGCCGTTCGAAAGGATGAATGGTGTCATCAAAGGATACGTTCGCAACATGTCACGTCCAGAGGGAAGCATAGCCAGGGGCTTTCTGACCGAAGAGTGCATCTCCTACTGCACGAATTATCTAGGCATCGAGAACCCCGTTGGTTTGCCCGTCAACAGGCACCTCGGCAGGCTCGCTAGATGGGGTCACCGTGAGGGTCGCCGCAAAATGCATGTCGACTTCGAGGGTCGACTCGCCGACTTTGAAAGAGCAAACCTAGCCGCGCTACAACACATAGACGTGGTCGATCCTTGGGTGGTAGAGCACAAAACATTTATTAAGAAGACGCACAATGACCGAGGCCAACAGAGGACGGACGGAGATATACTCAAAGAGCACAACTCATGTTTCACGCGTTGGTTCAAGCAGAAGCTTCTGTCGTACCCTTTACATGAGGATTCTTCCGCGGAAGAACAACTCATATTCGCCTTGTCACAGGGCGCCGAGCACAACCTGATGACCTATGAGGCGTACGATATCAACGGCTACACATTCTACACCGAGGCCAAGGACATGAAGAGCGATGGTTATCAGAACTCCGGGGTAACGATGGAATCCTACACCGGTAACGACAAGGACAGATACTACCGAAGGATCGAGGAGATCTGGGAGCTGAGCTACGCTGGAGAGAAGGTCCCGATGTTCCGTGTCAGATGGGCCAAGAGCGTCCTAAAAGAAGACCGGTGTTTCACCACCATGGTTATACCCGAAGCCAAATCCAAGACCGCAGGCGCAAACGTCACCGCGAAAAATGAGCCATGGGTACTGGCTTCCCAAGTGGACCAATGCTTCTTCATTACCGACCCGTCAAAGCCCAGTCGTGTTGTCGTGAGGAGAGGCAAAAGGAAGATCATCGGAATGGATGGAGTAGCCAATGAGCAAGACTTCGACAAGTACGGCGACCCGAGAATCGAACATGACGACGATGATGAAGTAGCAGCATACACCACAAGAAGAAGCAGGACCACCCTACCTAAAGGACGTCCGTTCCACAGAAGAACTCCATTTGCGAAAAAAAGGGCAAGAAGATTGTGAACAGATAGCTAGCTAAGATCGATTGTATTTAAATCGTAGCCTTCATTTCTCGATTGTATTTCATGGGCACTTTTTGAACTATCATGAATATTTTTAAATTTCATGGACACTCGATCTCGATCCCCCTCCATCTCGATCGCTATCCCACCTCGCCAGATCCGGTCCCCCTCGCCGCCGAGCACCCTCCGGTCCACCGGCCCCCCGCACCCCGCGCACCCTCCCCCGCTCCACCGGCATTACTATTTGATGATATTTTTTAAAAATTATTACTGTCTTATAAAAAATATTACTGTTATGATTTAAACAAGTTTGAACATATTTAAACACAAATAAATATCAAACAGCATTTTAAATGCATAAAAAAATTGTGGAGCCTGGGAATCGAACCCAGGACCTCCTAGTGTGAGAACTGGCTGCTGACCAGTCAAGCTAGTAGAGGGAACTTGGTGTGTATCAGGTCAGGTGGAAGATAACCTGTTGGCTCGAGCAGAAATGAAAAAAAAATACTAATGGCGCACCAGGGTGAGGTGCGCCATTAGTATGGATGTACTTATGGCGCACCAGGGTGAGGTGCTCCATTAGTATGGATGTACCTGTTGGAAGATAACCTATCCCCTCTCTCTCCCTCACCCTCGCCCTCGATCCCCTTCCCATCTCCTCTCCCGACGCTGCTGCCCCGCTGCCTCGACGCCGCCCCGTCGTGCTCGTCTCCGCCCCGACGCCTCGACGCCACTGCCCCTTCCCCTCTCCTCTCCCGACGCCGCTGCCCCGACCTCCTCCTCGCCCCTCGACGTCGCCCTCGATCCCCTTCCCCTCTCCTCTCCCGACGCCGCCGCCCCGTCGTCCTTGTCCTCGCCCTCCTCCTCGTTCGCGCCACCAGCGCGCCGCTCCAACCTCCTCCTTGTCCCCTCCGGACTCCTCCGCCTCCTCAGGTACTGCCCCCACCTCTCCCTCCCCCTCCGGCCTCCTCCTTCCCCTTTGTAAATTTTAGGGTGTAGGGTTTGCAAATAATCAATCTTTTGTATGTTCTACACGGTTCCAGTCTGAAACTACTCGGTGTATGTAAGCACCTAGCATGTACATGTGAACTCATGAATTTTACACGAAGTTTCTGTTTGTGCTTGTTTGGAATTCCTTTGAGAAACAATGAGAGTTCACTAACTGAATGGATTACATCGGCTTGTAATTTGTCTGTAACATCATGGCCCTTGGGCCAGTTTGAGTAATATATATAGGTGGCAGTGGCGTAGATTGAAAGAAATCTTAGGAGGGCGAAGATACATTTATTAGTCCCTAATGGTATAGATTAAATCACTTATACTTGAAGTGTCGATCTTGTGTACCATAAACTTTGCAATTCTACAAAAGGGTCTGCATAAGGCCTGCTTCAAATCTGCTCGCCACACATCATCGCTTTGATTAGGCAGATATTGCCAAATATGTGGACACAGTGCTGGATACCGTTCCAAGAATTCAATCCCTCAGAATAAGACTTGAATTGTTTGAGTTTGATGTCATTGTTCTTTATGACTTTGATGTTCAAACTGGAGTAACAAGAGAGGAGGCCGAGCATTCATTAGCTTCACCACATTCACCTCTATTTCTTTTGTATAAAATGAATCAACAGTACAGTAGCATTCCCCTGAACCATGGCTAGCTTCGGTCCTTTATAATTAACCGAGTAGCAAAAACAGTAGCAATTTAAAAAAACAGTACCAAAAAAATTAGGTATAAAAACAGTAGCAAATAAAAAATATTAGCAAATATAGCTAGGGTAATTTTGTTTAGGTATAAAAAACAGTAGCAATTTTAAAAGAATAGTAGCAATTTTAAAAACAGTAGCAAAAAAATTAGGTATAAAAACAGTAGCAAATAAAAAAAGAGTAGCAAATATAGCTAGGGAAATTTTGTTTAGGTATAAAAACAGTAGCAAATAAAAAAAAAGCAGTAGCAAATTAAAAAAAACAGTAGCAAAAAATTAGGTATAAAAACAGTAGCAAATATAGCTAGGGCAATTTTGTTTAGGTATAAAAAACAGTAGCTACAATTTGTAAAAAGCATGAGCAACTGAAAAATCATCCTGAAATATAGCTAGGACAAACTTCAGTCTTTTTTTTGTTTGTAACAGAAACTACAGTAGTAAATATTTCCTGAAGTAAATATTTTCAGTCATTACAAATATGATGATGCACCCTCAGGTTTGTCAGGGTTTGAGTGTGATTTCTGAAATTTCGTGCTTGGGACGATGCAGTGTGCTTGGACGGGAGCGCGCCGGGGTACCATCTGCAGAGAGGGTCAGGGAGTGGGTCTCAGAGTTGGCTCATCCACTTGGAGGTATGCAGATTATCATTACCAAATTCTGGTACAGAACCATGAGTTTTCTTCGAAGCTTGGTGTTGGTCAGTGCTCAGCTTAGCTTGGACAATGCAAGCTTTCTGAATTTGAAATCTAGATTACATGAATTCGCTGATGACTTGTTTGGATTGGTAGCCCCTGAAGAAGTTGTTCCATGTCCCAGCAGTGATAGGACTGTGCATGCAGATTAGGACAGTGTTGAAAAACAAATAGGCACTATTTGGATATCTTGGAAACATATCGTTGGGTACATACATCATTAGTATATAGTGATTTGACTTTCTTGTGGATGATGACACCACAATGGTTATTCATCTATATTGAAACATATAGATGAACCCAGAGGGAACCCTCACTTGCTTAATTTGATGCACTCAACTGTCAGTTACTAGTTTACACAGTAGTTTATGGCGTTAGTGGTTGTTTGTTTGTTGCCATTGGTTGTCCCATGGTAATGCTTTCATGTTCTTAGATTCTCTATGTTGTATGAGCATCAGGGTGGAGGCTGGTGCCATTAAAAATTTACTGCCATTAAAAATGTGATTACACAAGGTTTTTGGATTCTTCCCACAAGACCTGCATCCTAAATTTACTGCCATTAAAAATTTACTGGTATACAGCAGCAGTGCTCATTCATTCATTGCCTGCCAAAATGGACAGTTTTTTCATGTCACCCACCCTTCCGCGTGTGTTTTACCTTGAGAAAATGCATTCCACTCAAAGACAGCCCATTTTGTACACTTTTTCGTTTGATAGATCTAAGGAGGCAGAAAAGTTCTCTTTTAGTCATCTTTATTGCAGTCAATGTCTCCACCACTCTGATATCCTCAGTATCATGGTTGTGCTCTGAATCTCCAAGCAAATCATATTGGTTGTGATGATTGACTGAAACATAAGAAGTTTTCAGGTGGTTGCATTGTTTCTTGCTACCAACACCCGTAGTTTCTTTCTTTGTTTCAGTCTATTTTTCTATTTCTGCTTTAACATAACGGAATAACTAATGGTGGCTGCCTAATGATGACAGACTAAGTTTCTGATTTATTTTGTTATAGAAGTGTAGATTCATTGGTAGCAATTGTTTTCAGTGTCTCATGTTGCTTGTAGTGTTTTGTCCAAAATGTTGAATGATACTGCTTGGAGATGCATATATTGTTTCACCTCTTCACATGCCAATGTATTTTCCATGTTGTGATGGAGGCCTTTTTTGCCTTGTCCACCCGAGAGGCCCTTGAGTTTGCCGGAATGTCGATTAACTTCCGTTCCGGCAAATTCGGGTACTCCATATGTCCTATTTTCAGCAAAGGTCATGCTGAAATTTTCCGTGAATTTTAGCATGACTTTGCTAAAAATAGGACATATGGGGTACTTGTGACTAATGCATGGGCCGGGGTATCTTAGTAGTTAATTAAGTAGGATCAAGTGCCCCGGCGTACTTGTGACTAATGCATGGCTTTTAGGGTGCCTCGGTGTTGATAAAAACCGAAATGATGAAAGCTTAGGCCTTTAGGGTGCCTCGGCGTCGAAAAACCCTCAATGATAAAAGCTTAGCTTTTAGGATGCCTCGGTGTCGACAAACCCTAAATGATGAGACCATGATCTTGTTCCTTGACAATAACCAACTTTTTGACCAAACTTTGTTCCTATTTAGAGAGAAACATGGCCAACAACGATGAGGCCGGGGGTTCGGGCGTCGACAAGCCATTCTGGAAGCTGTCCCAGGAGATGGAGGAACAACCTCACTTGTATGAGGACGCCGCCTTCCCCACCGATCCTGAGACCACTGATGGTACCGCCGAGGATGACCCCACTGATGCCACCACTGATGGTGCCGCCGAGGATGCCACCACTGATGATGGCGGCACACGCACAGATGGCAGCCAACCGAAGAGGCAACGGAAGGACCGGCGCCCGACTGTGCTCCGCACCCTCAAGGAGGAAGTTACTGAAGTGGACTCCGACGGGAATCCAACGGCGCCCGAATGAATAATCAAGGGGTACTCGCTTCAGCTCGGGTGCATTCTCCGGAGCACCGTCTCGATCAACACCGAGAACCTGAGGCATCCTGACCGAGGGAATTTGCGCAACCTCCTCTTCACGAAGCTGCACGAACGATACAAGTTCCCCGCTGAATTTGAAAACACAAGCCTCAAAGGGAATAAAGTGAACAATGCTGCCCTCACGAAGATGAGCAAGGCCCTGTCTACTTGGAAAAGCAATGTGAAGAGAATGATCGAGAAAGGTGAGAGTTATGAGAAGATCAAGGAGAAAAATCCTTCGATCACCGAAGATGACTACAACGACTTCAAGATCAATTGCTCGAGCACCGCAAACTCCGAATCAAGTAAGTGGGGGAAAGAAATGCGGGAGCTGAACTTAGGGGAACACACACTCGGTCCCGGCGGTTATAGAGTGGCGGAGCCTATATGGGACAAGGAGGAGGCGGACCGTGCCGAGCAAGGCCTACCGCCCCTCTTCGATAAATACGGTGACAAGCAGACCAGGAACTTTGTCAGGGCCCGGTACAAGAAGGACCCGAAAACAAAGGAGCTTACCACGGATCCGAAGACCAGGGCGCTTGAGCTTGTTCTGGTAAGGAATACACCCCCGCGTAATTAGCTCCATATGGTTTCATTCTAATTAATGAAGCCAAATTTCTAAATGGTTCACATTCCTTCCGCAGGCGACTGAAAGCAGTAGCGCGGGGTCGACTAAGAGCAACCCTTGGGACACCACTCTAAATAGGGCGTTGAATGTAATGAAGAACAAGGATAAGCTCAATAAGCCGACGTCAGCTGGTCGTGTGGCCGGCAAAGGCTTGTCGACAAAATGGTCGTCATACTATAACACTGCTGGGCGAAAGGAGAAAAAGACCAGCTCGGAAAGCCAGGCGCGCGAGGTTCAAGAACTCAGGGCACAGGTGGCGCGGATTCCGGAGATTGTCCAAGAGCAAGTGCAACAACAACTCGGAGCGACGATCACCGCCATTGTGCCTACCTTGATCCAGGGGATTAGTGCGTGGATTGCGGGCGGCCAACAGGGGGCGCCCCCGATTCCTAGCTTCACGGCCAGCAACTCGCAGAACGCGATGGCGGGGCCATTGGTGTCTCCGGCGGAGGCGGCATTGGTGTCTCCGACGCCGGCACGGGAGCTTAATGCACCCGGGTGTACGCCGGCCGGCACCTCTGCAGCAAGCGGCCCCTCCGTCAACTGCACGCCCGCCGTTGGTGGTGCCTCGACATTAGCCGAGCTCGACGCCATCATCATGGTAACTAATTAAGCCTCTCTCGACCGAGGACTTCATCTCCTTGCCTTTGACTGGGCCTCCCTAACGCCCTACATGTTTTCGCAGGGCGCCGCCGACGTTCCGTGCACTCTCCTGCACTTCGTGAACAACTAGTTGGTCGATGTCGCCAAGGGCAAAATCGTTCAACCGGGCAACCCCTTGTTCCACGGTACCCAGATGCCACCCAACTTGTTTAGGGTTCAACTGGTTCGGGTGCTGCCAGGCTGCGACGAGTTGTTACCTCCGATTCGACCCATCGGGGCCGACGATGATGACGTGATGACCCTCAGCGCCTGCCTGAGCTGGCCCCTGCTTTGGCCGAAGAGCCAGATTCGTTTGGGGGCGGGGGACACCACCCCAAAGACAACACCGCCAGTCGTGCCGGCGCCAAGTCGGCCCCATGGCAAGACCACCGCAACGGTGCCGGACATCCCTATGCCACTGGATCCAAACATGCATATGGCACAGGATCAGAACGACGACGACGACGATACATTTGCCAACGTCGATCAGTACTTTGCCGATCATGGGGACGGTGGCGACTTCATGGGGCGTCCTTCTCAAGAACCCAACCCAACAAAAGACGTGTGCGATCTAGCTGGTACCGCGGAGAAGCCAAGTTGCAACAGGCGTCGTCTGCAGTTCAGCTCTCAGGAGACGCCTCCAGCTGCCGACTTCACCGAGCCTCAGATAGGCGAGGTGCAAAATATGATCAGCCGCAACACACTCAAGAAGGCGGTCTGTGAGCAGAACTCGGTCCCATTACAGGAGAAGAAGAAGGCACGCAAAAGAAAGACTAACAAGGGTGCAGGCCAGCCGGCACCGAGTATGATCCGTGCTCAGGACGGGCCACCTTCAACTGCGGATATCTCGAGGAGGGTGCATGTGGCGGGTAGGCCGATGCTACCGAGAAATATGCTCGATGCTGCAACCGGTGCTATGCGGAGTCTGCATGACAGTGTTCTTTCTTTGGAGAAGCGGCGTCTCCGAGAGAAGGATGTGGCATACCCGGTTTTCGCGGCCAAGGTGCCAGAGGGCAAGGGCTTTGTGGATAACTCCATCGGGGGTACGATCGTCCTGCGGTTTGATGACATCCACGTTATGTTGAACCTTCATCCGCTGCACTACACCTTCGTTCGGCTATTTTCGCTGAGTATGGAGATGCGGATCATTCGCGACAAGACCCCGGACATCGTGATAGTCGACCCCTTCTACATGCGTGCCAAGATCTTGGGCAGCGCTGGGGACCGGCAAGTCGCGAGTTCTTACCTCGAAGGCGTCATTCTGGCAAACGAAGATAAGGATAACTTCCTCGTGCCTTACTTTCCCGAGTAAGTCCTCCCCTCAACCGCCCCATAACATATGAATTCTTAGATTTCGATCGTTTTTCTTTTAACATTCTGTGTTTTCTGCAGTGACACACATTGCACGCTCATCCTCCTAAGCCCCAAATATTCCATGGCCACGTATTTCGACCCGGACCGTCAGTCGAACGTAGACTACACAAATGTCAAGAAGGTTCTTGATGATGTTCTCCCCGGCTACGTCAAATCTGGAGGCACCTTCACCAGGCCTATTCGTAAGTACGTCAAGCACGTGTTGTCCCACAATATGACGTTCTGCTGCGTCAAGCAGCCGCCTGGCGGTCAGAAGGGTGCCTACTACGCCATCCATCACATGCGGGCGATCGTACGGGACCATCATCAACTACTGCTACCCAGTAGACTCAAAGATTGGGCCGCGAGCGTGTCGGCAATCCAGGACGCGGACATCAGACAAGAATTCTTTCGCATCCAGTCGGAGTTTGCGGAAAGCATCCATCAAGATGTCCTTCGTACCTCAGGGCAGTTCTACCTCAGAAATCAACCGTCCAACACTAACATCGACACAATCCTACAAATGCAGGCTGACAACGCCCGTTGTTTCATGACTCCCACGATAGACGGCGGCTTCATCCACGCTCCGGTCCCTTGAGTCGAGTCGAAAGCAGTGATGCTGTGTCTAGTTCTGAAACATCGATTGGCTCATGTTGTAATTAAACTTTAATGAACTTGTAGTATGTCTCTTTGGTTTCGAGAGTCGTTCAACTTAGATGTAATCGATGCTATTAATGTCTTGCTTTTCTCTTCCGATCGTTCTGTTGCATACTTATATATTGCTTATGTATTGTCTGTGAATTGGTACTAACGTTTCGTTTGGCTACTGCATAGCGATGCCGTGGTATGTCGTGTACAAGGGTAAGGTTCCCGGAGTCTACGACGACTGGAGGAGTGTCGGAGACAGGTTCACCGATTCAGCGGTAACAGTTACAAAGGGTACGCCACTAGGGCCGAGGCCGAATCTAGATACGCCCACTATCTAGCGGGAGAGGGGAGGGAGCGTTGGAGGAACCGGATGAAGACGAGTTTCATCGTGATGACCGCAGCTCTCTTCTATGTGATGGTAGTTTAGATGATCGATATCGACTGGTAATGTGAAGACAAACTCGCGGTCTCGAGACTTGTAATATAATGTTCTATCTTTGTTCGGTCTTTTCAATTCGGAGACTAATATGATGAATTGTATTTGGAGACTAAAATGATGAATTGTATTCAGAGACTAATCTTCTATTGTATTCGATGAATCTGTTGTTGATGTGTGCTGTCTATATTTTGTCCAATTATACATTTTGTAACCTGTGCAAAAAACAGAAAATAAAAAAATAAAAAAAACCTAATATCCATACTAATGGCGCATCACATCATAGTGCGCCATCAGTATGCCAAAGGATACTAATGGCGCATCACTAAACAGTGCGCCATTAGTATGCCAAAGTTACTAATGGCGCATCCTGTTGTTGTGCGCCATTAGTATGCCAAAGCACCTGGGTATAGATGGCCCCCTGGGAGGCATACTAATGGCGCACTGTTGTATATACTAATGGCGCATCTGGGGTGCTCCATTAGTATACCAGATACTAATGGCGCACCAGTGGTGCGCCATTAGTAAAATATACTAATGACATGCTACTAATGGCGCACCACTAATGCGCCATTAATGGCCAAATTAGGTGCGCCATTAGTAGGCCTTTTCCTAGTAGTGACTCGAACATTCAGAGGAGGATACCATATCATCATACTACATCACAATCATTTTAACGCTGTGTTGATATCCAAGATAAATCATTATCCACTCCCAGCTACTTATGCATGGCATGAGAAACTACAATCTCTAATTGTCATTGCAAACATAGTTTAATCATAACGGGCCGAAGCATGGATACTAGGTTAAACATATTTACACAGACAAAACAAGTCGAGTTCATACCAGTTTCTCTTTGCCACGGCCAGTTCATCGGATATCATCATTATTGCCTTTCACTTGCACGACCGAATGATATGAAAATAATAATAGTGCAAGAGTGCCATGGACTAAGCTGGAATCTGCAAACATTTTATTCAACAGGAGAAGACAAGGTAAAATGGGCTCTTTATTAGTTCAACAATTATTCATATGAGAGCCACTCAACATTTTCATCGTGGTCTTCTCCTCAGTAAGACTCAAATAAAAAGAAAAGAAATTCAAAGAAACACATTGAAATGTTTTTGGAGTTTTTGGTTTTCTTGAACAAGCAAATAAAAAGGGAAAAGCAAAAATGAGAAAAACTATTTACACGGGAAAGCTCCCAACAAGCAAAAGAAGAACAAGGAAATCTTTTTGGATTTTCTTTTTAGTGCTACTACTAAACATGCATAGAAAGTAAACTACTACAACTAATTCTTTTGATTTTTTCTAAAGTTTTTCAAACACACAAGAAGTAAGCAAGAAAATAAATCTAAGCATGGATGATACAATGAAAAAGTGTGAACACCGACAAATAGAATGATATAAGTGAACATGAATATAATGTTGGTGGGAACACGTACTCCCCCAAGCTTAGGCTTTTGGCCTAGCTTGGTAGTCGATCAGTAGCCTGGAGGATAGTAGTCAGCGTGGTAACTCACGGAGGCTCTCGGTGCGGACGTCTCGGCACGCCATGCCGCCAACACTGCTGCGTTGTGAGCTCGGACCTCGCTCTCAAGAACAAAATATCTTTCCTTGCTGTTATAATCAAAGAGAGCAGGCGCAGGCAAATACGTGTCCACAACATGTGATTGGTTAAACAACAGATTATAAGTGAAGTTATCAGCCCTTCCCCTAAGAATCTTATGCACTTTCAAAGCATCAAAATCTAAATATCGAGTGGGTAGGATAGGATCAAAGGGCAAAGGTGAAACACCCAGCCCTTGTGCTAGACGTGTGGCATAAATCCCACCATAAAACCAGCCACTCTTAGCATTGTGCTAAAGTTTGCGTGCAACAATCGCTCCAAGGTTATAATTCCTTTCACCCGTGAGAGTGGTGCGAATGAGGCTCAAGTCTGGCGCACAAAGTATGCTACAGTCTTGCTTGCCTACTATGCATTTCCCATTAAATAAAGCAAAATACTGAATTGCGGGAATGTGAATGCTCTGAATTGCGGGAAAGTGAATGCTCTTTATTCTTCCTTGTCTCACTCCCCTACTTTCACCGTAACAAAGACTATTCAAGAAAGACTCATACTCATCCTTTGATGGCTCATCAAGCGAACCCCAAAATGGAAGTTTGCAATGGTAAGCAAAATTCTCTAGTGAGATGGTATAAGGATTATCATAAAGCATAAACGACACCCTAGACTCACATGGAAAATATTTAAACCCTTTGACAAATGATTCAGTGAGAAGATGGCGCTGTTCACACTTATCTGAGAGGTAGGGACCGAGACCGGCATTGTGAACATATTGCTCGAATTCCTCCTTGATGCCCACTTGCATCATATACTAATCGCAAGGCCATAAGAAAGTTTTGGTGGCGGCATCTCGCGTGGAACTTTCACTCGGTTCAACATAAGACCGGCGAGCAGAACTGTCACTAGAAGATGCCCCCGAGGATCGTCTCCTCGAAGAACTCCTTCCAAACAAGTTCATAATGTCCGCGTACAATTTTTCCTATGAACAAAAAATTGAATTTTTAGTCCACAAATTTTCTCAACAAAACTTCACAAAATTGATAGCAACTACTCATAGGGATACATAGAGGCCATAGCAGGCATTCAAACTACTTAGAACACTAAGAATTCAACATGCAAGCTCATCTACAGATGCACCAAGAGTAGCTAATTATTCAAAAATATAAACCCCTAAAACAAAAACTAATTGGACGAACGGTGGAGTCACATACCAAGCAACAATCCCTCGAAACAGTTTCAGAAATGGAGCTTCGAGCAAAGAGATCGAAATCCACGGGTTTGAGCTCAAGAACACGGGAGAGAGAGCAATGGGGATTTTTTTTCTAGAGGTAAGTGATGATGTGGGCTAAAGAGATAAGTGAGGGGCCCACGTGGGGACCACAACCCACCAGGGCGCGCCTGGGGGTCCTGGCGCGCCCAAGTGGGTTGTGCCCACCTGGTGCACCTCCCTTTGGTAATTTTTGCACCAAAAATTCTTAAATATTCAGAAAAAAATCATATAAAATTTCCAGGGCATTCTGAGAACTTTTATTTTTGGGTCATTTTTTATTGCACGGAAAATTCAGAAAACAGACTAAACATGGCATTTTATTTTATTTAACTAATAAAAACAGAAAAC
The DNA here is from genome assembly GCF_018294505.1 of Triticum aestivum. NCBI lineage: Eukaryota > Viridiplantae > Streptophyta > Magnoliopsida > Poales > Poaceae > Triticum > Triticum aestivum. The sequence goes on along the minus strand of NC_057799.1, from coordinate 468,056,946 downwards.
AAAAATTAAGGACAGAAGGTAGTGCTTACTAAATTCATTAACTTCATACTGCTCAAAAATGATTCATTAATAAGGTTGATCAAGTCTTATTAACGACCACTTTCATTTAGCATGAAACTGAAGAACTTTCGTAAATCACTAAGTTACCTCGATGGGGATATGAATCTCCCCAAAAATAAGCATTTGATATTTCTTTTTGACAGTAGGTAGAGGTATTTGAAAACTTCCAATAGTGATTGTCGGAGATTTTTCAATAACATTAATACCATTCACTTGGAATTGTTTCTTCGGAAAGTGTATCATATGCTTATTACGATTGATATGAAAAGTGACCTTGCTTTTGTTGCAATCAATAGCAGCCCTTGCATTATTCAAGAAGGGTCTACCAAGGATAATCGACATGTTGTCGTCCTCGGGAATCTCAAGTATAACAAAGTCAGTCAAAATAGTAACATTAGCAACAACAACGGGCACATCCTCACAGATACCGATAGGTATGGCAGTTGACTTGTCAGCCATTTGCAAAGATATTTCAGTAGGTGTGAGTTCATTCAAGTCAAGTCTTTTATATAAAGAGAAAGGCATAACACTAACACCAGTTCCTAAATCACACAAAGCAGTTTTCGCATAATTCTATTTGATAGAGCAAGGTATAGTTGGTATACCCGGATCTCCAAGTTTTTTAGGTACTCCATCTTTGAATGTATAATTAGAAAGCATAGTGGAGATTTCAGCTTCCGATATTTTTCTCTTATTTGTGATAATGTCTTTCATATACTTTGCATAAGGAGGCATTTTCAAGATATCAGTCAAGCGAGTACGCAAAAAGACTGGCCTCAGCATTTCAGCAAAGCGTTCAAATTCTTTATCATCATTCTTTTTAGTTGACTTGGGTGGAAAAGGCATAGGTTTTTGAACCCACGGTTCTCTTTCTTTACCGTGTTTTCTAGCAATGAAGTATCTTTTATCATATCTTTTATTCTTAGGTTGTGGGTTCTCAAGATCAACAGGTGGTTCTATCTCAACATCATTATCTGGTTCTTTTTCATTATTTGGTTGGGCATCTTCCTGAACATCAGAAATATCTTTTTCATTATCATTAGGTGGATGTTCATTACCAGATAGAGTTTCAGCATCAGAGATAGAAGTTTCATTTTCATTATCAGGAGGTTTTTCTATTTCAGGTTCACTAGAAGTATGCAAAGCCCTATCGTTTTTCTTTTTCTTTTTCTTTTTAGTAGGACTAGGTGCACTAGTGTTGTTTCTTTGTGAGTCTTGTATAATCTTTTTGGGTGTCCCTTAGGATAAAGTGGTTCCTGAGTCATTTACCTCCTCTAGTTGCAACTCTAACAGCAAAGTCATGCATATTATTATCCATTTCATCAAGCAATTCTCTTTGTGATTTAGCAACTTGTTCTAGTTGGATTTGTACCATAGAAGCATGTTTTCCAACACCTCTAACATCATTTGAGATTCTAAATAACAAGTCACTCAAGCGAGCAATCATATCAGAATTATATTTCAATTGTTTCATAACATTTGCATTGAAGTGATCTTGTTTTCTAATGTAGCTTTCAAACTCATAAAGGCATTCACTAGGATGGATATTGTGAGGATTATCATTTTCATTAAACTTCATAAGAGAATTTACCTCTACCACCTTAGGCAGTGGTGGTGTATTAAGCCCATGTATTTCTTCAATAGGAGGTAAATTTTTAACATCCTCAGCTTTAATACCTTTTTCCTTCATAGATTTCTTTGCCTCTTGCATATCTTCAGGACTGAGATAATATACCCCTCTTCTTCGGAGTAGGTTTAGCCGGTGGTTCAGGAAGAGTCCAATCATCATAATTTTTCAATATGTTATTCAATAATTCTTCAGCTTGAGCAATAGTTCGTTCCCTGAATACACAACCAGCACAACTATCTAGGAAGTCCCTAGAAGCATCAGTTAGTCCATTATAGAAGATATCAAGTATTTCATTTTTCTTAAGAGGATGATCAGGCAAAGCATTAAGTAACTGGCAAAGCCTCCCCCAAGCTTGTGGGAGACTCTCTTCTTTAGTTTTCACAAAGTTAAATATTTCCTGTAAGGCAACTTGTTTCTTATGAGCAGGAAAATATTTTTCAGAGAAGTAATAAATCATATCTTGGGGACTACGCACACAACCAGGAGTAAGAGTATTGTACCAAGCTTTAGCATCACCCTTTAATGAGAAAGGAAATAATTTGAGAATAAAGTAATAGCGAGTTTCTTACCATGAGTAAAAAGAGTGGCTATGTCATTCAACTTAGTAAGATGTGCCACAACAATTTCAGTTTCATAACCATGGAAAGGATCAGATTCAACGAAAGTAATTAACTCCGGGTCAATAGAGAATTCATAATCCTTATCAGCAATACAGATATGTGAAGTAGCAAACTTAGGATCATACTTCATTCTAGCATTCAGAGATTTTTCTTTATACTTGCATAGTAATTTCTCTAGATCATCTCTATCCTTACAAACAAGAATATCTCTAGATGTTTCCTCATTCATAACATAACCTTCCGGTACCTTAGGCAATTCATATCTAGGAAGGCTAGTTCTAGCAGGTGTTTCAAGAGTTTCAGTTTCAAGCTCATCATCAGATTCAACATCATGTTGTATTACTCTAGCAATTTGTTCATCAAGAAATTCACCAAGTGGCACATCATCATTATCAAGCAAGGTACTAGCATCATCATAAGCATTATCCATAGCAGAAGTAGCATCATTAATAAGTTGCGACATATTTGAATTGATAGCATGTGGTGGTGTTGCAAGTTTACTCATAACAGAAGGTGAATCTAAAGCAGAACTGGATGGCAGTTCCTTACCTCCCCTCATCTTTGAGGGAAACATAGTAGTCTTAGCGTCCTTCAGATTCTTCATAGTGATAAATTGATAATAATCCCAAGTGACTCAACAAATATAGCTATGCTCCACGGCAACGGCGCCAGAAAAAGGTCTTCATAACCCAGAAGTATAGGGGATCGCAACAGTTTTCGAGGGTAGAGTATTCAACCCAAATTTATAGATTCGACACAAGGGGAGCCAAAGAATATTTGAAGGTATTAGAAGCTGAGTTGTCAATTCAACCACACCTGGTGATTAATTATCTGCAGCAAAGTGATCAGTAGCAAAGTAGTTTGATAGTTTTGATAGTAGTGACAGCAGCAACGGTAACAGTAATGGTGATAGCAGTAATTTGTAGCAAGTGTAACAGTGATGATAGCAATAGTAATGCAGCAAGATTAATATAAATAAATTCGTAGGCATTGGATCGGTGACTTGTTGGATGATATTCATCATGTGACAGTTATAACCTAGGGCGATACGGCACTAGCTCCAGTTCATCGATATAATGTAGGCACGTATTCCGTTAATAGTCATACGTGCTTTATTAAAAGAACTTGCATGACATCTTTTGACCTATCCTCTCGTGGCAGTGGGGTCCATATTGGAAACTAAGGGATATTAAGGCCTCCTTTTAATAGAGAACCGGAACAAAGCCTTAACACATAGTGAATACATGAACTCCTCAAACTACGGTCATCACCGAGAGTGGGCCCGGTTGTTGTCACTCCGGGGTTGGAGGATCATAACACCACTACAAAAAAAGACACATCCGTGACATTTTGGGCCGAACGAACTGTCATACTTATGACACTTCTATGACGATAATTGTGACAAAACCCGGTATCATCATAGATGTGGTGGGGTCCTACTTCTATGACAAAAATCATGACAGAAAATGGGCTTTTCGTCTTGGGCGGGCCGGAGACACAGCTGCATGACATTCTTTGGGCCGTCCATGACGGAAAAAACCGTGGTAGAAGCGAGGGCGCGGAAAATTTCGGGGAATTCCCGGTTACGGTGGGTGGTTGGGGGCCGAGCGATGCTCGTTTCTCTCGTACACGTACGCGCGTGGGTGCGAGGCATTGGGCTCTAACTGAACCCGAGCGAGGCGTTGGGATCTAACTGAACCCGAGTGATTGCACTGCAGGCTACTCGTTACACTGAACCCGAGTGATCGATCGATCCCTTGCTGTTAACTGAACCCGAGTGATTCCTTCGCTACTGTTGCTAACTGAAGCCGATCGATGCTACCTCTGGATGAACAGTGAGCGTTGTTGGGGGTTGGATGAACAGGACCCCGTGGTAGTAGAGGCCGTTGCCGCTGGATGAACAGTACCCCGATCGGTCGAGCCGGTGGATGAACAGGACCCCGTGGAGGGCTGGATGAAGAGGACCCTGTGGAGGGCTGGTTGAACAGTAGCCGGTGGAGGGATGGATGAACAGTAGCCCGTGGAGGGGTGGTTGAACAGGACCCCGTGGAGGGGCTGGTTGAACAGTAGCCGATGGAGGAGCACGTGGTGGAGGCTGGATGAACAGGAGCCCGTGGATGAACAATCACAGGTGGAGGCTGGAGGAGGTCGATGGTGGATGAACAGTAGCCCGTGGAGGTTGGAGGAGGTCCACGGTGGAGATGAACAGTATCCCGTGGAGTCCTGTTTTGCGGTACGCACACCCCTCCCGATGAATAGGACCCCCGTTTCGACCGTAGCGCTCCAACACAAGTCCTTTTACTCTGTTTTGCGGTACGCCACACCCCTCCCGGTCAACAGGACCCCGTTTCGACCGTAGGAGGTCCAACAGAAGTCCGTTTCCTTCATTTTGCGGTACGCCAGACCCGTCCTGATGAACACGATCCTGTTTTTACCGTGGCTGGTCGAACACAAGGCCGTTTCCTCCGTTCTGTGGTACGTCAGGCCTCGTTTCAATCGACTGTTCTGTCCAAGCCGGTTGGCTCCTGATGAACAGCACGCGTTCCGTTGCCTCCCGATGAACACGACGCATTCCGTTGCCTCCCCATGAACACGACGACGACGCAGTTTCTCCGTTCTAACCCAACCATGTACACGAGCCCTGGCCATACGTATGCGCGAGTAGGCGTTCGAGACCCCGCCTGTATGTACGTACGTAGCCGTATTTTCTTTCTTGCACCCTGGCCACTGTACGTACGTGTACATGCTACATGCGCGCCTCTACTACGACACGTGCGCGCCTCTACTACGACACGTGCCCTTCCTTGCACGGCCACGGTTCATTCTTGCAGCCTGCAGACAGACCGATCGACCAGTATGTACGTACACGTTCGCGACCAAAATGACAATGCTACGTACGCTTCGACCAGGTGGGTCCCAACTGTCAGGCACTCCTTGCGTGCGAAGATGTAGCTGGTGGGTCCCAGGAGTCTGGGGCGAATCATTTTTTTGCCCGTAATATGGACGCACTTCCTTGCGTGCGCAGATGTAGCTGGTGGGTCCCAGCTGTCAAGGAGAGAAAACATTATTTTTCAGTGTAAAAAGGATGCAGTTGCATGCATGCGTCCATGGGCGTGCGTCCCCACTGTCAGCCTCTCACGTACAGTCATCTTCTGATGACTCTCGATTGTTGACCACGTTGACCACACCGTGCCGAGCGCACCAAGGCCGGTGGACGACGGCGAGGCCCCAGACTGGAACGACCCGAAGATGGGGAAGACGCGGCAGTGGAGTCGCAGATGGAGAGGAGTGGGAAACTTGACTAGTTCGGGTGCGCGGCAGCACTGCCGCCCACAGGAGACAGGAGCAAGAATAGAGGTTGAAGAAGGAGCACGGCTGCTGGATTAACATCCAACGGTCCAGCTGCTAGAGTCATTTGTTGATTAAGTTGACAAAGCTCTGCGTACACGTCCGCTTAGTGGGCCCACAAGTCAGCCACCAAATATGACGGGTCCCAGCTGTCAAGGGGAGGAATAAATTTTTTCGCATAACAAGGAGGCACTTCCTTTCGTGCGAAGATACAGCCGGTGGGTCCCAGCTGTCAGGGGGAGGAAACATTTTTTTTCATCTTAATAAGGAGGGACTTTCCTTGCGTGCGACCATGGACCTCGTGGGTCCCAGCCGTCAGGCTCTCCACGTACAGTCCTCTTCCGATGACTCTCGTTTGTTGACACGCTGCACCGAGCGCAGCAAGGCGGTGGATGACGGCGAGGACCCGGACGGGAACGATCCGGAGATGGGAAGACGCGGCAGTGGAGTCACAGATTGAGACGAGGAGAAGGGTTATAACTGGTTTTGGTGCGGCGTGGGGCTGCAGTCGGTGGAGAATAACAGGAGGTGTGAAGGGGTGGAGGGATAGCCTGGCCGGCGGTGGGGTAGTGCTTCGCAGCTATGCGTGCTAAGCAGAGCCGCTAGCCGCCGGAGGCCGGACCAGGCGGTCCCGGCAACGCTGGAGGAAGAAGACGAGAGATTGAAGGTGCATGCCGGCCGTTGGATATAAATCCAATGGCTGTGGATGTCATAATCATTTGTTGACCAAGTTGACAACGCCCTGCGTAGGCTTCGACATATTGGCCCACATGTCAGCCTGCAAAAATGTGGCATATATTTAACCCATGTTTTGTCCATTTGCTGGGCTTGGTGAACAAATAATTTCGCGTCAATGTGGCCCATTTATATTTTCTAAGAAATCCCAGCCCATTTGCACTTTCTTGAAATACACGAATTAGCTGGGCTCGTTCTATATATAATGTTAGGTCAGAAGGAGCAATTAATATCAAAAAATAAACCGGAGCGACACATTTTTTATATATAAAATTAACAAATTAGCGAGTTATTGCTCAAAAAAATGAGTGTGTTATTATTACATTGGTCCTTAAAATCTTCGCAAGCTTTTGTACGCAATCACCAGGATTTTCCTTGCCTGTGAGTCAAAAACAACCAGGATTTTCCTTGCCAACTTCTGTTAAACATTTACTTTTATAAGTTAATAACATGTGGGATGTTTTTATAATGTATATATAAGTCTCTATAAAATATACGATAATAGTAATAATATAAATATATATAATGTGGTTAGAAGGGAAAACATAAATAGGAGACATCATTATTATTCTTATATATAGATAAACAGAACAGAGATCTGCGTTTTATTAAAAAAATACATTGGGATGTCGATCTTTAAGAAAAAGCCCATAGGGCGATATGGACCTCAAAAAATAAGTTGAAACCACTGTCTCCGTATGTCGTGGGCTACGCATGTTAAAAAACAAAACCTAGGCCTAGCTGATACTTGTTTGCCCTCTGGAAAAAAATGATACCAGCTAGATCCCCGAGCGAACTGGATTAAAGAGGGGGCCGGCGGCGCGACTGAAGAAGCACATCAGGAGTGATTTTTTTTTCTTCAGTGGATGGCTCTCGATGGCTTTTTTTACTTGCCTCTGCACCATAAAACTTGTATTTTTAGCCTCCCAGTCCATGGTGGACCAGCAGCCCATTTGCTGGGCGGGCCAACCTACAGAAACCAGCACTCGATTTTCCATCAAGCCCCAAAAACAACGCAGTACTATGTTTGTTTTGAGACCGAAAACATTACGGCAGGGGTTGAGCAGGGGAGGGGGGAAGATAGAGCAAAAAGATTAAAATAGCTGATGCGCCGTTGCTACCCTAACAAAGCAGGTGCAATTCTTCTCAGGAAGAAGGTGTGCTGTTGACACCCACACGTCACAATCCCACAGTAGGCATACTAACAATTTCACACACAAGTACAATAGAAAAGGTAAACATTCATATCAAACTCAGGTTCACAGGACACATTCATATTCATAGCCAATATTCACAATCAACAACTCAAAAGATTCATATATACACAAGTTCAGCATGTCTATGCATCCAAATGATTGATAGATCACACGACAATATTCATAGATAATTCACAAAAAGATTCAGATATACACATGTTCAGTATGTTTATGCATCCAAATGATTGAGATCACAGCCAATATCATCAATGGACGAACTTTAATTACGTGGGTACAGACTGGTAAATGGTGTTCAGTCGGAGGTACTTCTTGTTAAAATTAATGCTTGTACGAGTAAACTTTCGAGTACATAAGAGGCAGCACAGACAATCTGAACTTTTCTTGTAGGTTTATCCTCAAATAGTGGCCTCGTGCCGAGGGAGGTTTGAGCAACTTGGCCACTACTTTCATCTAACTAGTTTACTGGCTCATCTTGGTCCTGTAGCTTGCCAAAATTCTACATTGCTGACAAGAAAGGAGGCGGTTGAGAAAACGAACCACCCAATTTTTTTGTGAAGTTCAACTGAAATGGAGCATCCCTGGCGTGCAGACTGATTAAGTGCCAGATGAATATACGCGTCAACCAACTTGTTAGAATCTTTTGACTCCATGCCATACAGTTCACTACCATATGTGCCGATAACCAAAAGGCAGAAGTTGGGACCAAAGACTGGACTGTATTTTTCTGGGCTATGCGCCAAGCAATATTTTTGGCGTTCACTCTCCTAATACTTGGAGTTTGACAACTAGTTAACGCCGGTTGATACTCGAATGAATATAGGCACTTCTTGTCAACATCGATGCCTGTCTGAGTGAACTTTGGAGTACATAGCAGCAACATAAGTACCTGTCCATCTGATCTTTTTGTGCAGTTCTACTGAAATCACCCAATGTAATGATTTTCCTGCGAGTTCAGGCTCCAAGTTACTCCTTTATGAAATCGGCAAACAGGAGCACAATACCAAATTACCAATACATATGACAAGCACAATAATCAGGATAAAGACCAGTACCAACCTGTGTGAGGTAGCATATCAATTACAATTTTCTTTGACTGGAAGCCGAGATAAGCCAAGCGACTGACAGCAAAGGAAGAAAGCAAGCCCAGATTAGCGACTGACAGGAAAGGAAAGAAGCTGTCATGGCAATGAAGCACCCAAAGTTTTTGTGCAGTTCCACCAAAATCGAGCATCCATGTTGACACATTTATTGAGAGAGTGAGATTACTGTAATAGTGGGACTAGTTCATGAAACATACACTAACAAATAGAAGCACCCTCATTATCTGGGTAAAGTTAGCAACATAGTAGTCTTGCTTAACGAGAGGTATTTGTTTGTTTAATCAGTGCCAATTAGCTCAACACTCAAAGCATTGCCATGTATCATAGGTTGGAAAACTTTAGCGTGTAAAGATAACGGAGTTTCTCATGACAGTAGCACGATACAAATAGAGATGACAGCAAACTAATATGGATGAAGGCCTTCGGCCGGTACAAACCTGAGGAAAAGATCTTATTCATGTAGTCCCATAAGAGATCATAAAGCACTGGAATCACTCAATAGTATATATTTTTGTGCACTTCAAATGTATGGTTGAAATCACTCTTGTTTACCAGTGCTGAGATTATATCGAAAGATTATTGAGAACTTCCAGCAGAGTTAAAGCACTGGCTGGGATACAGTTCATTGTATTGTCTTGTGTAGTTCCACTAAAATGTATGATTGACGTAACATGATCCCTATTTGCACAAGTAGGAACAAGGTGAAACCTTCATTAGCTTGGTGAGAAAGGATAGAAAGACATTAGCATATTACTCTAACAGTAGCATCAAATTCATGATGGAGAATACACAAAACATTGCCTCATTGAACCAATGGCAATACATTGACATGCAAAACAATAGCACTATTATATCATGACACTAATAATATTCCCTCCCCGCACCACCACATGATTCACCTCCATAGTCAAACATACACACGTACATGATTCAGCATAGGGTGCTACTAAAGATTTGTTTAACTCCGACAGAAAATTAGGCATCAATAAATTAGTGGTACTTAAGTACTCCTAATTAATTAAGTGACCTTGCAGGAGAGACAGCAAAAGTGGAAGGGCTCCCTGGAGGATCGTCTCACATGTAAGGTAGACGTTTCCGGAGCCCTTGAATCGCCACGACTGAGGCCTCTAGCTTCAGCAAGATCACCTTGGCCTGTTTATTCTTCTTCTTCCTCTTCATGCTCTGTTTCTCTTTCTCCTCACCAGTTGGTGAAACCAAGTACATGATTGGCCTTCTATTTTTGAATTGGTTTTGTCAGTGAGGGAGTCAAGTGTACTAGTAAACAATAGCATTATTTTCTCATGGGAGTAGCAAAATAGAGATGAACACATGCATTAAATATCATTCTTATCTAAAGGAAGGTTATGGCGCCAATATGAATGATGAGGATTGGAACACATATCTCCCTTTGTGAAGTTCCACCGAAATGAATCAACTGTTCCATTCCGACATTCCAGTTAAACAGCACAAAAGTCACTTCTTTTAAGAAGTGTTTTGTGCAGTGCACCAAAAGGTCACAACGGCAACCTGGTGAAATGGATATCCCTGTTTGCACAAAAAGCTACAATGAAAACAGTCATAGTCTCAAACAATTACAGGCAAAAACATTTGGTTAAATTTGTCATGGCTTATAACAGTGGCATGGCTTCATTTTACCAGGGGCATTAGATTAAGAACAACTAAATATTTGGTATAAGGGCATGGGACAGTGGGTGCACCAGCAGTCCAACACCATGTACCGAAACAGGGGCATAAATTGGTAATTCAGAGTTTGTTGCCCCGAGAAACAAACATCCAAGAAACATATCTGGGTTGGTCCCATTTTTGTTCACTCTAGCCACCTACTCCTATGTGAGGATAGCAAATCTAGTCCTGGTCATACCACTGTGTACAGCGTTACCCCTATATTTCCCTTTTCGACCAAGAGACCGGTTGGATGACCAGTCTGTACTACTTTCACCCCATTTCCTTCCTGTTTGTAGCAAGTCCGATGTACATACTAAATTCCCCCATCCCCACTTTATTTCTTGTTTGAACCAAATACAAGATTGGACTCCATGAAGTAGCTTTACCTTTAAAAATAGAAAAAAAAATAGGTGATGTTGGACCATCCGATCGAGAGGGGCTGAGAGGTAGAAAATGATGCACATGCAGCGACATAGCGAGCTGGGAAAGTAGAGCTAAGGCGGTTTCGAAGGAAGATATACCTGAAGGTCGTCGGGATGTGGATAGGTGGGCGACAGGAGGCCGGATCCGCACACACTAGGGCAACGACGAAGGGATCGGAGGACCTCCCGCATCGGCGCTCGGCCAGAGATAACGATGCGGCCGGCAGTGAGTCTCCTCCCTCGCTGTCGACGACGGCCTAAACGCTGCCCCTCCTCCCCTTCACCGGTGGATGGGGATACGTCCGGATCTGTAACCAGTGGTGAGGATAGAAAGACAGTGTTTTTTGAAGGGAGAAAGACAATGTTACCACCGCTATCTTGTTTAGATCTGAAGAGGATGAGAGTGTGTGAATAGAGCAACCCTAGCAAGCAAGCGCGGAGGCTCCGGCCTATATATACGTAGTGGGGTAGTTTTCCTTTTTCACTCCATCAAAATAATCGTTTAAAATTGTGTACGTACCAGGTCATCGTTTTTTTAGTTGTTGATTGTTTTTTGAGATAGTTACCCGCTTATTCCAAGTGGTGTTACAGTGTGCCAGGTCACACTTTGTATCGTTCAAGTCTGGTACAAGACCCTCCATTAAATGAACAACCATCCCTCGTAAAAATTGTGAACAAGCCCACGGCTAAAACTATCGGAATCGTGGGTTGCCCCAACATGCATTATTATTTATATTTTCTACTCCCTCCGTTCCTAAATATAAGTTTTTTTAGACATTCCAAATGGACTACAACATACGGATGTATGTAGACATATTTTAAATTATGGATTCGTTCATTTTGCTCCGTATGTAGTCACTTGTTAGAATCTCTAGAAAGATTTTTATTTGGGAATGGAGGGAGTATGTGGGAGTATCCTCAAAACAAAATGTGAGAGTACAATATTTATTGGGCCCCTTTGTAATTGGTGCTAAATTTTGACCAAAGATTTAACTGACAAAATGTTAGTGCATGTTAACAAAAATTATATCATTTGATTCGTATTTGAATATAGTTTTCAATGATATAGGGGCTGTTTAGTTTCCAGCCACATATTGCCACACTTTGCCACACCTCACCTTGGGTAAATTTGACCAAGTTAGGTGGGTGTTTGGTTCTAGCCACACCTAAAACAAGAATTTTTTTATTAGTAGTGAACTCCACATGTTATAGACACAAAAAGTGTGGCAAGATCCCCTTAAGCAAGCCAAAGTGTGTCTGAGCAACTCAAGTTAGGCAAGTGTGGCAAGTGTGGCAAAAATAATGTAACAACATAAGACAAAATATAGTCACAATCCAAACAGCCCCGTAATTTTGTGACATGCATGAACATTTGGTTAATTAAATTTATAGTCAAAATGCATCAAATCAACACATACAAGTATCAAAAGGAAAGTTATGGCATGCATGCATGCGTTGTACTCCCTCCGTTTCTAAATATAAGTCTTTTTAAAGATTACAACAAGTGACTACATATGAAGCAAAATGAGTGAATCTCTCCTAATAATAAACCACGCATTGCTTCTGGTCATCCGTCATGCCTTTTTACGAAACAGCCCCTATGGTTTTGGATATTTAACCCGCAATCCATAAATCAATCAGAACCGGTACATGGGACAGAAAAGAAAAAAGTAACCCAGCCACCCGCACGCCCCTGCCTCCCAATCCCCATCTTCACCTCCAGCGCGCCGCCGCCTCCTGCCACGCCCGGCGCGCCTCACCGCGCGCCGCCGGCCCGCCCCACGTCGACGCGCGCCGCTACTGCCATCCCCGTCGACGCGCCCGTCCCTACCCCTGCTCCTTCTGCATGTGCTAAAATTTTGTATTTTCGTTTGTAAATAAATAGTCCCAAGTTGCTTTTTAACTCAAATCCGATGAACTTATATGCATCCGCCAGTTGCAAGAATCAAACAAGGTCAAGACAACAACCAAAAGAGGATGAGATATATGGGTCATCAGGATCCAAATAAGCACGATATGCCTAGCTCGGGAGCAGAGGAACATCACGGAGGAAACAAAAAAGGGACAATAGAAAGATGAACGCCTAGCTCGGGAGCAGAGGAACATCACGGAGGAAACAAAAAAGGGACAATAGAAAGATGAACAAAGAGGGGATCTTGGAACCTCGCCGGCCCATGCTACCTCCACTCGAGTTCGACATAGAGATGGACGATGACGGCTTCCCAGGCAAGCTGGGCCGAGGCAACTGCGTGCCCCACGCTGCGAATGAACAGGCGATTCTCTCGGTCGTCCTGCTCCCGACGGCAGGCGAGGCAGGAGGCGGCGGATCTGGCCGCTCCTCGAGCGTGGATCCGGCGGTGGCGGACGGAATCGAGGCGGAGGAGAACGAAGCCGACGAAGAGGTGGTCGGAGGCGGCGAGCTCCAAGGCGGGGTAGCAACTGGCTGGCCTGCTGGAGGCGGCTCGGGGCAGAGGAGCGCTCCTCTCCCAGCGCCGTCGGAGGTGGCAGCGAGGCAGCACGGGGCGGCTGCTCCCAACGAGGTGAAGAGAAAAGGGGATTTTGCTTTGAGTATAGAGAAAGGGGAAAGGAAACGGGATAAGAACAAGTGTGGAGCTTGCGTCCTTGGAGATAATATAGATCGAGCCACCATGTACAGTAGTTGTGCATTCCCTCAAAGAAAAAGAAATAGATTGTGTAGTGCGTAGCTATGGCATGTGGTGCATAGGCAGCATAGATGACTGATGACTGTACAATCACTGTTGATGGCTAATATCAACTTAAACAGCAAGCCAAAATGGCTGCACAATTTTAAAAAGGGATTGCGAAGAAGAAATAAGACATTATTGTACAAATAACAATATGTTCTGATGTTTATATATATTGTAATTAAATAAATTTATGAGTACCTCACATGCTCTATTTATGATGCAAAGTCTAATCATTTGTTTTATCAACAACAGATTTCTACATTCTAGAAAACTCTCATGGATGCCAAGGAACAAAGAAGGAAAAACGATAGAGAGTGATACGCACAGATGACCAAAGAAGAAAAAACATGAAAAATTGGAAAAGCATGGTGAAGCCTATCAGCAAAACAAAAGAATTGAAGATTCAATCAAGTTGTAAAAAATGTACACAAGGGAGAAAAAAGTATGCAAATATAACATAAAAAGGCAAAAAAATGCGCACGAGAAAGATAGAAATACGCAAATATGCATCTAGAACAAAACAAAGCTAGAATAGAGCAAATTAGATCCAACAGTGAATTGAGGCGCAACGGACTAAGTAAAAGATTCAATTCGATGGAGAATCCTGCATATGTCGCAGCAAAACTGGAACTTAGAACAACTCTACGACAAGAGCTTCGGGATTAGCACACACGAGAGAAGCATACATGCGTGGATGATGAACGAATATTTTTATTACCAGTATTGTAATCTAAAGATAGGGTCGTTCATCCGATTTTATAACCATGATTTATGGCCCATATTATAATCTGAAGAATCTTATTGTTAGTTCATTCATTCTTTTTGTCATCATCAAACGTATTCTTTACCTAGCCAACCTAATTCATGGCAATTGACGTTTGTTTCGTTGTTAAGCATGTCATTTTTTCCTCCCGTTGAAACGCCCGGGCATGTTTCTGATAATTAAGTCGTGGTATTATTTTAAGTGATAAACAAACAAAATGTTTAACAAAAAACTTATAGTTTTCGGCAATTAACCCACAATACTACTTTAAGTGACATGAAGAAAATGTTAGTTTTTATAAAAGCCCCCTGCAGTTCTCGAAAATCAACACGCAGTCCGTATCATATATTTTTAAAATTGTTCATATCTTTTAAATCGTAACTTTAATTTTAACATGTTATATATGAAATTTGATTTAAAAAATGTGTAGAATCAGAATATTATGTTATTTTGACCATTAAATATTGTTAAAATGTTGTTTAGAGTGCAATCATCTATAATCACGCATGCACACGACGACAAAACCTCGCAAGGGGGAAATAAAAAAATTAGGGATGTGTTATTTTTTACTCCCGTTGCAACGCACGGGCTCTTTTGCTATCTTTACCTAATAATAAAGCAAATTGGATTTCTGGACGTCCGTCATGGCATTTTTCAGAAACGTCCCTCTATTTCAGAGAGTTCAACCCGCAGTCCTGTTGTAAGTTAAAATGAATCGTTTTTTCATACTTTACACAAAAGTCCCTATGTTTTGATGAAATCAACCCGCAGTCCGGAATTAAGTCACACCCGAACCGTTATTTATATTTTTCAAAAACCTCCTTGATGCTTTAGGTAATTCATCCGCGGATCATATCTAAGTCAAACAAATGATTTTTCTCCATATCTTTTAAACCGTAACTCCGATTTGAACATGTTATATATGAAATTTGATTAGAAAAATATGTAGAATATGAATATGAGATTATTTTTACCTATTAAGTATTTTTAAATATTATTATGAAATATATTTAAGTCGAACAAATAATTTTCTAAATTATCCGTATCTTTTGAACCGTAACTTCCGTTTTAACATATTATATATGAAATTTTATTAGAAAAATGTGTGGAATCTAAATATGTTGTTAATTTTACCTGTTAAATATTTTAAAAATATTGTTTTGGAAGCAAACTTATAATTTATATGGCAAGATCCGTTTTTTTTTCATACCGGCGGCGATCCGGATTACAAATAAACACCCACTATAACCATATAGGGAAAACAAAACATCGATAACTACACATGCATACCTCTGAAAAATGTCGCAGGGAAAACAACTGATTTCTCATCGCGAGAGTGAGAGAGAGAGAGAGGGAGAGAGAGAGACGCCTTAGAATTAACCATATTCAAACACGTGTTTTGTTTTGTTTTGTGTGAACACCGAGACCATCGCCGGCGAGGATGAGAAGGAGGATAAGCGGCAACACAAATATGATGCCTCGCAAAAATAAAGGAGATGGACCTATTGTGGTCTTGAGTGATGGTTGTTGGGTTAAGAGCGTTTGTTATGTTTTCTCTCCCGTTGCAACGCACGGGCTCTTTTGCTAGTCTACACTCAAAAATGAGTACTGCACGCGGTGGACGGACATGCAGCAGTGGATTCTATACAGTAGAAGCAGTAGTAGTAACATCATTGTTTGTCTTCTCGAAGAGGCGAAGAGCCAAGCGCAACTCGAACGTGGCAGTTGCGAACGCTCGCGTGGCAGTCTTTGTGTAGGGGTGGGGCGTGGTGCGGAGCCTTGGAGCATGCATATAGCCAGGCTCTTGCATGAGACAAAATTGCTATTTGAGCCCACTATTGTAGTTCTAGTACTTGCTATAGCCTTGTAAACCGGAAAGGAGTATTTGCCTTTCTAGAGATTTCAACAAGTGACTAGACTACACCGGGTGCGGTACTGGCTCAAATCTCAAATCTCATCAACCAAGGCATTTTGTGATTCGAGGAATGTATCTCTTACTTTACAAAACTACCCTAATTAAACTCATGCATTAATTACGTAGTTCTCTCATTTTCCTCTCCGCCTTGGCCGCGGTTCACAATATTGAGCACTCCTATATGACTAGCCGCTCTATCTACATGCGGGACATCAAAGCATCTGGGACTACGTGCCATCCACCAAATCACAGTGAGGTGCTACAGTCGAGACTCACCGGTCACCCCGGTGTGGCCGTCATGACCCGTCATATCACAAAACCCACATCTTTACCAGCAGTGGTAAAGTGGCCTCGAAGTTGGACTGGACGAAGCAACCATCATTTCACTGGAACTCTCGTTGAAGCCCTTTCTCCCCTTTCTTAAAGAAAACCTCACTCCAGGCTACTCACTTCTGCCATTTTTCTTCTGTACCGACGAAGGAAAGGTGGGCGAATCAGTGATGCTGCTATATTTTCATTCCAAGAATCTTCTTTTTGTGAAGCACCGACCGATTCTCATAGCCTATTCTTTTCCCGTTTTCATTGCGATTGCGGTTTCCTTTCAATTGCTTTTTGTTTGTGAGTTCATTGATGGATCCTGGAGCACTAGGCAAAGAGTTGCCGGCGGACAACCCACTGGAGACAACGATCTCCAGGAAGCGAGCACCGACCAATGAGTTGACCATGTTGGAGGGCCAACCCATGGAGACGAAGAACTCCAAGAAACAAGCACCGACCAAAGAGTTGACGACGTTGGCGGACGAACTCCTCAAAGAAAGTTGGAAGAACAGCAAGGCCCCACCGTGCCTACCCCAGAAACTCTAATGGCCACCTATGCGAGGCTCAAGGCCGAGTTTGAGGAGATAGTCGCCGTTGAGAAGCGGTATTCCCCTGGCAAGGTGATGGCCCCCATCGATGACAAGGAGATGGCCCCCGGAGGGATGGGATCCCCCGGTGACCTGCACAAGGTAAAAAATAATGGCTTACCATAGTTGTGGTTTTTGATTATTTGCAATGTGCTTGCTAATATGTTAGGGTTGTGCAGGTGCCGGTGGACATCCTTGATGATTCTGATGTCGCGGCCCGTCCTGTGGACAACGCCCCAGGGATCGTTTTCGATGTCGCGGTCCGTCCTGTTGATATCGCCCCGGAGATCGATTCCGATGCCATTGTCCATCCTGTGGACATCGCCCCAGAGATCAATTCCGATGTCGCGGTCAGTCCTGTGGACATCACCCCAGAGATCGATTCCCATGCCGCTGTCCCTGCTGTGGTCATTTCCCAAGAGATCGATAACAAGAAATAGTTGGTCGCGCTAATCCTTCAGGGTAGTTTGCATTGCCCTGTGTTTAATTACCAGAATGATGCATGTTACCAAACCATCTTAGGGCTAGTGCACTGTCTTGTGTGGGCGGTACTTGCTACTTTTGTTTGATAGTGAATCATGTGAACCCTCTCCGAGTTATGGAAGCAGATGTATCCTCACCAGCTTTTGATGTAATATATGGCATGCTTAGATGTAAGTTTGAACTGTTTATCATGTCAGCAGGGCTTGCTTGATGATTCTTGGTGTTAGTAGGCTAGCTACTGTGCCATCTATAGTACTTGCAAAACACTCACCAAAGAGAAACGTTGGGGCTGATGAGCTCGTGGTACGCTTATACTTATCCGTCGTCGATTGGCCAATAGCCCAAGCTCCTAAAATTGTAGGGTTAGCGATCGATCAAACAATAGTCGACACGGATACATTTAGGCCTCATTTGGTTCATAGGGTAGGACAATCATAGCAAAAGTACAGAGACGTACAACACAAAATCATAGCAGTACAGAGACGTACTCCCTCCGTTCCAAAATAGATGACTCAAATTTTGTACTACTAACTTTGAAACAGAGGGAGTACAAATCCTAGGCTGGCTAGTTTGGCCTAGTGGGTTTCAGTGATATGACATGGTACAGTGTCGTCCAGTCTTCGCGTGTGGTAGCAATATTGCGAGTACAGTAAGTTTTCTTGAAGAAGCGGAATTCAATGAAGTCATGATGGTTCCTTCGTCCGACCAACTTATAGTGGGAAAGGTTGGGCCTGCGCTACGACCGAGGTGGACCAGGATAATTTTGTGCATGGCAGGTGGACCAGGATGGTCGGCGTCCCACATGTCGGCGAATGGAAAGTATTCTTTCTGATATAGAGGACGAGCAACGAGTATTCATTGTTTATTTTTGATGAAAGCTATTCTCTCCACTTTTGCGACGGAGGAGTATGAAACACGGCAGCCCAGTGAACTTGGCATGTGCACCACTCCCTCCTTCCTCATGTAATACTACCATAGTGTTTACCATAAGGTTGGCTATAAAGGTTACAACTTTTTTTCACTTTCTCTCTATCTATTTCCTCTCAAATGTTTTTTACCTTTCTTTTTAGACACAATTGCTTTTTTATGCCTCTTTTTTTAGAATTAGTTTTTTATACCTAGGAGCACGTGTAGAGACGGGCTATTGCAGAGCCCACTCCTTGACTTTGTCAATGCCTCTCTCTCCTCCACATAAGCGGGCTTATAGCCCAGTATTTTACTGGTACTACTTGCTATGAATGCGGGCAGCTGGCGTCTGAGGGGGGAGCGCGCGCGGGGAGGTGGGCGGGGGTTCTGGTGGGCCAGGGCGGTTAGAAGCGGGCTTTGGAAGCGGTCTGGACTCCCGCATGGCCCACCTCACACTATCACCATATATTTCTTGGAGTTCGTGCGCGGCGGGCGGACGATCTCTTCTCCCTCCCTCGTCTCTCTCTTCTTAGCCGATGCCCGCCGAGCGATTAGATTTCGGCTATCGACGGTTTATTCAATTGCAGTCCCACATGTCAGTGAAACTGCAAGACAACGCGTGTCCCTTCTGGTGAGCGACGTGCGAGCCGGACTGTCGGCGGTGCGACGCGTACGAGTCGTAAGTGTGCCGCCTTTTCTTTTGAACTTGCAAAGCATAACATTTTCGTGCGATCGATCGATACAAATCCAGAACAAAATGACAAGGGAGGTGCTTTCCCATGCGTTAGACGGGCTAGTATGAGTGATATGACATGCTACAGTGCCGTCCACTTGCTCCATGTTTATGTAAGCAAGAGTTTACACTCTTACGTGGGAGGAGTGCGAAACACGGCGGATCTGATTTTGATCGAGGGATGACTTTTCCCTGCCAAATAATGGAGCATTGCTAGCGATTATAGCATGATAGTTAGGGCATCTCCAGCGCTGGCCCACAAATTTACACCGGCATCTGTCCGAGGACACTGATGGATGCCATCGAATGCTGCCCGCATACCTTTCGAAAACTATATGAACTAACGGACGAAATTCGTGCAAATAAAGCAAATTTCAAATTAACCGGATGAAATTCATTACATTTCGAAAACTTTTCCTACAAACTGGACAAAATTCATTACATATTTCTCACAAACCGTACTAAAACCTACTGTAAACCTAATCTAAACGATCGCCGGCGCCCGACCACCATGTCCGGCCATGAACCCGAGAAAGCCGGCCATTGCCTTTGCCTCCTTCTCATCGGCCTCGATAAGCTCCTCCTCCGGAGCACTAGGTTCTGAAGATTTCCGCCTCCACGTCACCGTCAAGCGGCTACTCGGCCGATGATGTTTATCCCACCAAGCTTGGCGTCGACTGAGTGGAGGAGCGGTGGCCTTCCTGGGACCAGAGCGGCGGTGATCTACCGTGTACTACTCTTCCTCGCTGCCAGCTGCGCCCGCGCACGCGCGCTGACTTCGTGGTAGTGGCAGCGGAGGGCGGCCGGGGGGAGCCGGCAATCTCCTTCGTATGCTACGTCCAAGAGAGCTTTGGAGTGCACCCGGAGCGGAGCCGCTGATGTCCTTCGTCTGCTCCTACGACAGCACATCCAAGAGAGCTTTGGAGCGCCAGGAGGCCATGGTTGGAGTGGTGCCGACAGAAGGAAGGACCAGAGGAGAATTAGTGTGGGTGTTTGGCTATGGCTGGAAGCTGGGGCTCAAGTTAATATAGCGGGCGAATGGCAATGAGCCCCGGCAAACGGATGGACGGCTGGCGCCGGAGTAGGTTCGTCGGGCGTGAATGCGGATGCTGCTTCAGTGACTTAACTGCAGGTGCATTGGGTCACTGACTTGTGAGCCCAACTGGTATCTGGCGCTCATGTCAGTGACACGCCAACTGCACCTGTAGTTATGTCCGGTGAATGTGGCATTGACATTCTGGAGAGACGGTGACCGTTTCAGGCGGGAAGCCTGCGCTAGCGATGGAAGGGGTTTCGGTAGGCCAGGGCGGTCATACGCTGGCATGGTGGTAAAATCTGAACTCATGGATGACAAGCCTTTGAAGCGTATGCGGCACATATTGACAACCAGGCGTCCATGCAACCGATCTTGTTGCCAGCTAGCCTTCGACGACCACCATTAGACACCACATAACCATGCATAACTTACGAATAATGGACGAATCGATTAGACACACACTCGCGTGCAGTGGCACTATGATCGGTCGCTCACGCCTCACGATAGTTCATACTCCGTACCATAGTACCCTGATGACCCGCAAGTATACGGGATAGTTGTAGCCTCTTTCGATAAGTAAGAGTGTCGAACCCAACGAGGAGCTAAAGGTAGAACAAATACTCTCTCAAGTCCTATCTGCCACTGATACGACTCTACGCACGCTTGACATTCGCTTTACCTAGAACAAGTATGAAACAAGAAGTACTTTGTAGGTGTTGTTGGATAGGTTTGCAAGATAATAAAGAAAGCGTAAATATAAACTAGGGGCTGTTTAAATAAAGAAGCAATAAAGTAAATATAGCGAGTGTGGAAAAGTGGTGGTAGGAGTTGTGGAATTGTCCCTAAGCAATTGACTATATTACTAGACCCGTAATCACTATTGCAATTCTATTTGAGGGAGAGGCATAAGCTAACATACTTTCTCTTCTTGGATCATATGTACTTATGATTCGAACTCTAGCAAGCATCCGCAACTACTAAAGATTCATTAAGGTAAAACCCAACCATAGCATTAAAGTATCAAGTCCCCTTTGTCCCATACGCATGAAGGAAATATGCCCTAGAGGCAATAATAAAGTATTATATATTTCCTTATATCATGATAAATGTTTATTATTCATGCTAGAATTGTATTAACCGGAAACATAATACATGTGTGAATACATAGACAAACAAAGTGTCACTAGTATGCCTCTGCTTGACTAGCTCGTTAATCAAAGATGGTTATGTTTCCTAGCCATAGACATGAGTTGTCATTTTATTAACGGGATCACCTCATTAGGAGAATGACGTGATTGACATGACCCATTACGTTAGCTTAGCACCCGACCGTTTAGTATGTTGCTATTGCTTTCTTCATGACTTATACATGTTCCTATGACTATGAGATTATGCAACTCCCGTTTACCGGAGGAACACTTTGTGTGCTACCAAACGTCACAACGTAACTGGGTGATTATAAAGGTGCTCTACAGGTGTCTCCAAAGGTACTTGTTGGGTTGGCGTATTTCGAGATTAGGATTTGTCACTCCGATTGTCGGAGAGGTATCTCTGGGCCCACTCGGTAATGCACATCACTATAAGCCTTGCAAGCATTGTGACTAATGAGTTAGTTGCGGAATGATGTATTACGAAACGAGTAAAGAGACTTGCCGGTAACGAGATTGAACTAGGTATCGAGATACCGACGATCGAATCTCGGGCAAGTAACATACCGATGACAAAGGGAACAACGTATGTTGTTATGCGGTCTGACCGATAAAGATCTTCGTAGAATATGTGGGAGCCAATATGGGCATCCAGGTCCCGCTATTGGTTATTGACCGGAGAGGTGTCTCGGTCATGTCTACATTGTTCTCGAACCCAAAGGGTCCGCACGCTTAAAGTTACGATGACAGTTTTATTATGAGTTTATATGTTTTGATGTACCGAAGGTTGTTCGGAGTCCCGGATGTGATCACGGACATGACGAGGAGTCTCGAAATGGTCGAGACGTAAAGATTGATATATTGGACGACTATATTCGGACACCGGAAGTGTTCCGGAGAAGTTTCGGATTAAACCGGAGTGCCGGAGGGTTACCGGAACCCCCCGGGGAAGTATTGGGCCTTAGTGGGCCTTGAGGGGAGAGAGAGGGCAGCAGCCAGAAGGTGGTGCGCCCCCTCCCAGGAGGAGTCCTAGTTGGACTAGGAGAGGGGGGCGCAGCCCCCTTTCCCTCTCCCTCTCCCTCTCTTTCCTTCCCCCTTTCTTTTCCTAGTAAGACTAGGAAAGGGGAGTCCTACTCCTACTAGGAGGAGGACTCCCCCCCTCTCCTTGGCGCGCCCATAGGCAGCCGGCCTCCCCCTTGCTCCTTTATATACGGGGGCAGGGGGGCACCTCTATACACACTTGATATACGATATTTTAGCCGTGTGCGGTGCCCCCCTCCACCAGATTACACCTCGATAATACCGTCGCGGAGTTTAGGCGAAGCCCTGCGTCGGTGGAACATCATCATCGTCACCACGCCGTCGTGCTGACGAAACTCTCCCTCAACACTCGGCTGGATCGGAGTTCGAGGGACGTCATCGAGCTGAACGTGTGTAGAACTTCAGAGGTGCCGTGCGTTCGGTACTTGATCGGTCGGATCGTGAAGACGTACGACTACATCAACCGCGTTGTGATAACGCTTCCGCTGTCGGTCTACGAGGGTACGTGGACAACACTCTCCCCTCTCGTTGCTATGCATCACCATGATCTTGCGTTTGCATAGGAATTTTTTTTTGAAATTACTACGTTCCCCAACAGTGGCATCCGAGCCTGGTTTTATGCGTTGATGCTATGCACGAGTAGAACACAAGTGAGTTGTGGGCGATATAAGTCATACTGCTTACCAGCATGTCATACTTTGGTTCAGCGGTATTGTGAGATGAAGCGGCGCGGACCGACATTACGCGTACGCTTACGCGAGACTGGTTTCACCGTTCGGAGCACTCGTTGCTTAAAGGTGACTGGCGGGTGTCTGTCTCTCTCACTTTAGTTGAACCGAGTGTGGCTACGCCCGGTCCTTGCGAAGGTTAAAACAGCACCAACTTGACAAACTATCGTTGTGGTTTTGATGCGTAGGTAAGAACGGTTCTTGCTAAGCCCGTAGCAGCCACGTAAAACATGCAACAACAAAGTAGAGGACGTCTAACTTGTTTTTGCAGGGCATGCTGTGATGTGATATGGTCAAGACATGATGTGATATAATGTGTTGTATGAGATGATCATGTTTTGTAACCGAGTTATCGGCAACTGGCAGGAGCCATATGGTTGTCGCTTTATTGTATGAGATGCAATCGCCATGTAATAGTTTTACTTTATCACTAAGCGGTAGCGATAGTCGTAAAAGCAATAAGTTGGCGAGACGACAATGATACTACGATGGAGATCAAGGTGTCGAGCCGGTGACGATGGTGATCATGGTTGTGCTTCGGAGATGGAGATCACGAGCACGGTGCTTCGGAGATGGAGATCACAAGCACAAGATGATGATGGCCATATCATATCACTTATATTGATTGCATGTGATGTTAATCCTTTATGCATCTTATCTTGCTTTGTTTGACGGTAGCATTATAAGATGATCTCTCACTAAAATTTCAAGACAAAAGTGTTCTCCCTGAGTATGCACCGTTGCGAAAGTTCTTCGTGCTGAGACACCACGTGTTAATCGGGTGTGATAGGCTCTACGTTCAAATACAACGGGTGCAAAACAGTTGCACACGCGGAATACTCAGGTTAAACTTGACAAGCCTAGCATATGTACAGATATGGCCTCGGAACACAGAGACCGAAAGGTCGAGCGTGAATCATATAGTAGATATGATCAACATAGTGATGTTCACCATTGAAACTACTCCATCTCACGTGTTAATCGGACATGGTTTAGTTGCTTTGGATCACGTAATCACTTAGATGATTAGAGAGATGTCTATCTAAGTGGGAGTTCTTAAGTAATATGATTAATTGAACTTAAATTTATCATGAACTTAGTACCTGATAGTATCTTGCTTGTCTATGTTAATTGTAGATATATGGCCCGTGCTGTTGTTCCGTTGAATTTTAATGCGTTCCTTGAGAAAGCTAAGTTGAAAGATGATGGTAGCAATTACACGGACTGGGTCCGTAACTTGAGGATTATCCTCATTGCTGCACAGAAGAATTACGTCCTGGAAGCACCGCTAGGTGCCAGGCCTCCTGCAAGAGCTACGCCAGAAGTTATGAACGTCTGGCAAAGCAAAGCCGATGACTACTCAATAGTTCAGTGTGCCATGCTTTACGGCTTAGAACCGAGACTTCAACGACGTTTTGAATGTCATGGAGCATATGAGATGTTCCAGGAGTTGAAGTTAATATTTCAAGCAAATGCCCGGATTGAGAGATATGAAGTCTCCAATAAGTTCTATAGCTGCAAGATGGAAGAGAATAGTTCTGTCAGTGAGCATATACTCAGAATGTCTGGGTATAATAATCACTTAATTCAACTGGGAGTTCAACTTCTGGATGATTGCGTCATTGACAGAATTCTTCAATCACTGCCACCAAGCTACAAGAGCTTCGTGATGAACTATAACATGCAAGGGATGGATAAGACGATTCCTGAGCTCTTCGCAATGCTAATGGCAGCGGAGGTAGAAATCAAAAAGGAGCATCAAGTGTTGATGGTCAGTAAAACCACTAGTTTCAAGAAAAAAGGGCAAAGGGAAGAAGAAAGGGAACTTCAAGAAGAATAGCAAGCAAGTTGCTGTTCAGGAGAAGAAATCCAAGTCTGGACCTAAGCCTGAAACTGAGTGCTTCTACTGTAAGCAGACTAGCCACTGGAAGCGGAACTGCCCCAATTATTTGGCGGATAAGAAGGATGGCAAGGTTAACAAAGGTATATGTGATATACATGTTATTGATGTGTACCTTACTAATACTCGCAGTAGCACCTGGGTATTTGGTACTGGTTCTGTTGCTAATATTTGCAACTCGAAACAGGGGCTACGGATTAAGCGAAGTTTGGCTAAGGACGAGGTGACGATGCGCGTGGGAAATGGTTCCAAAGTCGATGTGATCGCCGTCGGCACGCTACCTCTACATCTACCTTCGGGATTAGTTTTAGACCTAAATAATTGTTATTTGGTGCCAGCGTTGAGCATGAACATTATATCTGGATCTTGTTTAATGCGAGACGGTTATTCATTTAAATCAGAGAATAATGGTTGTTCTATTTGTATGAATAATATCTTTTATGGTCATGCACCCTTGAAGAGTGGTCTATTTTTAATGAATCTCGATAGTAGTGATACACATATTCATAATGTTGAAGCCAAAAGATGCAGAGTTAATAATGACAGTGCAACTTATTTGTGGCGCTGCCGTTTGGGTCATATCGGTGTAAAGCGCATGAAGAAACTCCATACTGATGGAATTTTGGAATCACTTGATTTTGAATCACTTGGTACTTGCGAACCGTGCCTTATGGGCAAGATGACCAAAACACCGTTCTCCGGAACTATGGAGAGAGCAACAAATTTGTTGGAAATCATACATACAGATGTATGTGGTCCGATGAATATTGATAATGAAAGATAAGTCTGAAACATTTGAAAAGTTCAAAGAATTTCAGAGTGAAGTTGAAAATCATCGTAACAAGAAAATAAAATTCCTACGATCTGATCATGGAGGAGAATATTTGAGTTACGAGTTTGGTCTACATTTGAAACAATGCGGAATAGTTTCGCAACTCACGCCACCCGGAACACCACAGCGTAATGGTGTGTCTGAACGTCGTAATCGTACTTTATTAGATATGGTGCGAACTATGATGTCTCTTACTGATTTACCGCTATCGTTTTGGGGTTATGCTTTAGAGACAGCTGCATTCACTCTAAATAGGACACCATTGAAATCCGTTGAGACGACGCCTTTTGAACTATGGTTTGGAAAGAAACCAAAGTTGTCGTATCTTAAAGTTTGGGGTTGCGATGCTTATGTGAAGAAACTTCAACCTGGTAAGCTCGAGCCTAAATCGGAGAAATGTGTCTTCATAGGATACCCAAAGGAGACCGTTGGGTACACCTTCTATCACAGATCCGAAGGCAAGATATTTGTTGCTAGAAATGGATCCTTTCTAGAGAAGGAGTTTCTCTCGAAAGATGTGAGTGGGAGGAAAGTAGAACTTGATGAGGTAACTGTACCTGCTCCCTTATTGGAAAGTAGATCATCGCAGAGATTAGTTTCTGCGACACCTACACCAAGTAGTGAGGAAGTTAATGATAATGATCATGAAACTTCAGATCAAGTTATTACTGAACTTTGTAGGTCAACTAGATCAAGATCCGCACCAGAGTGGTACGGTAATCCTGTTCTGGAGGTCATGTTACTAGACCATGGCGAACCTACGAACTATGAAGAAGCGATGGTGAGCCCAGATTCCGCAAAATGGCTTGAAGCCATGAAATCCGAGATGGGATCCATGTATGAGAACAAAGTATGGACTTTGGTTGACTTGCCCGATGGTCGGCAAGCCATTGAAAAGAAATGGATCTTCAAGAAGAAGACTGACGCTGATGGTAATGTTACTATCTATAAAGCTCGACTTGTTGCGAAAGGTTTTCGACAAGTTCAAGGAATTGACTACGATGAGACCTTCTCACCCGTAGCGATGCTTAAGTCTGTCCGAATCATGTTAGCAATTGCCGCATTTTATGATTATGAAATTTGGCAAATGGATGTCAAAACTGCGTTCCTGAATGGATTTCTGGAAGAAGAGTTGTATATGATGCAACCGGAAGGTTTTGTCGATCCAAAGGGAGCTAACAAAGTGTGCAAGCTCCAGCGATCCATTTATGGACTGGTGCAAGCCTCTCGGAGTTGGAATAAACGCTTTGATAGTGTGATCAAAGCATTTGGTTTTATACAGACTTTTGGAGAAGCCTGTATTTACAAGAAAGTGAGTGGGAGCTCGATAGCATTTCTGATATTATATGTGGATGACATATTACTGATTGGAAATGATATAGAATTTCTGGATAGCATAAAGGGATACTTGAATAAGAGTTTTTCAATGAAAGACCTCGGTGAAGCTGCATATATATTAGGCATTAAGATCTATAGAGATAGATCAAGACGCTTAATTGGACTTTCACAAAGCACATACCTTGACAAAGTTTTGAAGAAGTTCAAAATGGATCAAGCAAAGAAAGGGTTCTTGCCTGTACTACAAGGTGTGAGATTGAGTAAGACTCAATGCCCGACCACTGCAGAAGATAGAGAGAAGATGAAAGATGTTCCCTATGCTTCAGCCATAGGCTCTATCATGTATGCAATGCTGTGTACCAGACCTGATGTGTCCCTAGCTATAAGTTTAGCAGGGAGGTACCAAAGTAATCCAGGAGTGGATCACTGGACAGCGGTCAAGAACATCCTGAAATACCTGAAAAGGACTAAGGATATGTTTCTCGTATATGGAGGTGACAAAGAGCTCATCGTAAGGGGTTACGTTGATGCAAGCTTTGACACTGATCCGGACGATTCGAAATCGCAAACCGGATACGTATTTACATTGAACGGTGGAGCTGTCAGTTGGTGCAGTTCCAAGCAAAGTGTCGTGGCGGGATCTACGTGTGAAGCGGAATACATAGCTGCTTCGGAAGCAGCGAATGAAGGAGTCTGGATGAAGGAGTTCATATCCGATCTAGGTGTCATACCTAGTACATCGGGACCAATGAAAATCTTTTGTGATAATACTGGTGCAATTGCCTTAGCAAAGGAATCCAGATTTCACAAGAGAACCAAGCACATCAGAAGACGCTTCAATTCCATCCGGGATTTAGTCCAGGTGGGAGACATAGAAATTTGCAAGATACATACGGATCTGAATGTAGCAGATCCGTTGACTAAGCCTCTTCCACGAGCAAAACATGATCAGCACCAAGACTCCATGGGTGTAAGAATCATTACTATGTAATCTAGATTATTGACTCTAGTGCAAGTGGGAGACTGAAGGAAATATGCCCTAGAGGCAATAATAAAGTATTATATATTTCCTTATATCATGATAAATGTTTATTATTCATGCTAGAATTGTATTAACCGGAAACATAATACATGTGTGAATACATAGACAAACAGAGTGTCACTAGTATGCCTCTGCTTGACTAGCTCGTTAATCAAAGATGGTTATGTTTCCTAGCCATAGACATGAGTTGTCATTTGATTAACGGGATCACCTCATTAGGAGAATGACGTGATTGACATGACCCATTACGTTAGCTTAGCACCCGATCGTTTAGTATGTTGCTATTGCTTTCTTCATGACTTATACATGTTCCTATGACTATGAGATTATGCAACTCCCGTTTACCGGAGGAACACTTTGTGTGCTACCAAACGTCACAACGTAACTGGGTGATTATAAAGGTGCTCTACAGGTGTCTCCAAAGGTACTTGTTGGGTTGGCGTATTTCGAGATTAGGATTTGTCACTCCGATTGTCGGAGAGGTATCTCTGGGCCCACTCGGTAATGCACATCACTATAAGCCTTGCAAGCATTGTGACTAATGAGTTAGTTGCGGGATGATGTATTACGGAACGAGTAAAGAGACTTGCCGGTAACGAGATTGAACTAGGTATCGAGATACCGACGATCGAATCTCGGGCAAGTAACATACCGATGACAAAGGGAACAACGTATGTTGTTATGCGGTCTGACCGATAAAGATCTTCGTAGAATATGTGGGAGCCAATATGGGCATCCAGGTCCCGCTATTGGTTATTGACCGGAGAGGTGTCTCGGTCATGTCTACATAGTTCTCGAACCCAAAGGGTCCGCACGCTTAAAGTTACGATGACAGTTTTATTATGAGTTTATATGTTTTGATGTACCGAAGGTTGTTCGGAGTCCCGGATGTGATCACGGACATGACGAGGAGTCTCGAAATGGTCGAGACGTAAAGATTGATATATTGGACGACTATATTCGGACACCGGAAGTGTTCCGGAGAAGTTTCGGATTAAACCGGAGTGCCGGAGGGTTACCGGAACCCCCCGGGGAAGTATTGGGCCTTAGTGGGCCTTGAGGGGAGAGAGAGGGCAGCAGCCAGGAGGTGGTGCGCCCCCTCCCAGGAGGAGTCCTAGTTGGACTAGGAGAGGGGGGCGCAGCCCCCTTTCCCTCTCCCTCTCCCTCTCTTTCCTTCCCCCCTTCTTTTCCTAGTAGGACTAGGAAAGGGGAGTCCTACTCCTACTAGGAGGAGGACTCCCCCCCTCTCCTTGGCGCGCCCATAGGCAGCCGGCCTCCCCCTTGCTCCTTTATATACGGGGGCAGGGGGCACCTCTATACACACTTGATATACGATATTTTAGCCGTGTGCGGTGCCCCCCTCCACCAGATTACACCTCGATAATACCGTCGCGGAGCTTAGGCGAAGCCCTGCGTCGGTGGAACATCATCATCGTCACCACGCCGTCGTGCTGACGAAACTCTCCCTCAACACTCGGCTGGATCGGAGTTCGAGGGACGTCATCGAGCTGAACGTGTGTAGAACTTCGGAGGTGCCGTGCATTCGGTACTTGATCGGTCGGATCGTGAAGACGTACGACTACATCAACCGCGTTGTGATAACGCTTCCGCTGTCGGTCTACGAGGGTACGTGGACAACACTCTCCCCTCTCGTTGCTATGCATCACCATGATCTTGCGTGTGCGTAGGAATTTTTTTGAAATTACTACGTTCCCCAACAGTGGCATCCGAGCCTGGTTTTATGCGTTGATGCTATGCACGAGTAGAACACAAGTGAGTTGTGGGCGATATAAGTCATACTGCTTACCAGCATGTCATACTTTGGTTCAGCGGTATTGTGAGATGAAGCGGCCCGGACCGACATTACGCGTACGCTTACGCGAGACTGGTTTCACCGTTCGGAGCACTCATTGCTTAAAGGTGACTGGCGGGTGTCTGTCTCTCTCACTTTAGTTGAACCGAGTGTGGCTACGCCCGGTCCTTGCGAAGGTTAAAACAACACCAACTTGACAAACTATCGTTGTGGTTTTGATGCGTAGGTAAGAACGGTTCTTGCTAAGCCCGTAGCAGCCACGTAAAACATGCAACAACAAAGTAGAGGACGTCTAACTTGTTTTTGCAGGGCATGCTGTGATGTGATATGGTCAAGACATGATGTGATATAATGTGTTGTATGAGATGATCATGTTTTGTAACCGAGTTATCGGCAACTGGCAGGAGCCATATGGTTGTCGCTTTATTGTATGAGATGCAATCGCCATGTAATAGTTTTACTTTATCACTAAGCGGTAGCGATAGTCGTAAAAGCAATAAGTTGGCGAGACGACAATGATACTACGATGGAGATCAAGGTGTCGAGCCGGTGATGATGGTGATCATGATGGTGCTTCGGAGATGGAGATCACGAGCACGGTGCTTCGGAGATGGAGATCACAAGCACAAGATGATGATGGCCATATCATATCACTTATATTGATTGCATGTGATGTTAATCCTTTATGCATCTTATCTTGCTTTGTTTGACGGTAGCATTATAAGATGATCTCTCACTAAAATTTCAAGACAAAAGTGTTCTCCCTGAGTATGCACCGTTGCGAAAGTTCTTCGTGCTGAGACACCACGTGTTAATCCGG
This sequence comes from Triticum aestivum, assembly GCF_018294505.1. Classification (NCBI taxonomy): domain Eukaryota; kingdom Viridiplantae; phylum Streptophyta; class Magnoliopsida; order Poales; family Poaceae; genus Triticum; species Triticum aestivum. Next base: position 468,026,017 of record NC_057799.1, on the reverse strand, counting down.
TGTGATAGGCTCTACGTTCAAATACAACGGGTGCAAAACAGTTGCACACGCGGAATACTCAGGTTAAACTTGACGAGCCTAGCATATGTACAGATATGGCCTCGGAACACAGAGACCGAAAGGTCGAGCGTGAATCATATAGTAGATATGATCAACATAGTGATGTTCACCATTGAAACTACTCCATCTCACGTGTTAATCGGACATGGTTTAGTTGCTTTGGATCACGTAATCACTTAGATGATTAGAGAGATGTCTATCTAAGTGGGAGTTCTTAAGTAATATGATTAATTGAACTTAAATTTATCATGAACTTAGTACCTGATAGTATCTTGCTTGTCTATGTTAATTGTAGATATATGGCCCGTGCTGTTGTTCCGTTGAATTTTAATGCGTTCCTTGAGAAAGCTAAGTTGAAAGATGATGGTAGCAATTACACGGACTGGGTCCATAACTTGAGGATTATCCTCATTGCTGCACAGAAGAATTACGTCCTGGAAGCACCGCTGGGTGCCAGGCCTCCTGCAAGAGCTACGCCAGAAGTTATGAATGTCTGGCAAAGCAAAGCCGATGACTACTCAATAGTTCAGTGTGCCATGCTTTACGGCTTAGAACCGGGACTTCAACGACGTTTTGAATGTCATGGAGCATATGAGATGTTCCAGGAGTTGAAGTTAATATTTCAAGCAAATGCCCGGATTGAGAGATATGAAGTCTCCAATAAGTTCTATAGCTGCAAGATGGAAGAGAATAGTTCTGTCAGTGAGCATATACTCAGAATGTCTGGGTATAATAATCACTTGATTCAACTGGGAGTTCAAATCAGAGGGTACAGCGGGTTGCGGGAGAGTGGACCGCTGTAGATAGAGGGGGGAAGGTGATGGAGATGTTGGTGAAGATGGCGGAGGTGTTGGTGTAGATCGCGGTGATGATGATGGCCCCCGGCGGCGTTCCGGCGCCACCGGAAGCAAGGGGGAGAGAGCCCCCCTTCTTCTTCTTCTTCCTTGACCTTCTCCCTAGATGGGAGAAGGGTTTCCCTCTGGTCCTTGGCTCCCATGAGGTGGGAGGGGCGAGAGCCCCTCCGAGATTGGATCTGTCTCTCTCTTTCTGCGTTCCCTGATTCTGCCCCTTCACCGTTTCTTTTATATCCGGAAATCCGTAACTCCGATTGGGGTGAATCTTTCGCCCAGATCTTTCTCATAAAATTAGCTTTCTTGCGGAAAAAGAAGAGCGTCAACCGCTTTACGGGGGGCCCAGGAGAGTCCAGGGCGCGCCCCAGGCAGGCGCGCCCCCTATCTCCTGGCCCCCTCGGGCACCGTCTCGCGTTGATTTTACTTCCCAAAAATCACAAATATTCCAAGATAATTCTCCGTCCGTTTTTATCTCGTTTGGACTCCGTTTGATATAGGGTTTCTGTGAAACATAAAACATGCAACAAACAGGAACTGGCACTGGGCACTGGATCAATATGTTAGTCCCAAAAATAGTATGAAAAGTTGCCAAAAGTATATGAAAGTTGAAGAATATTGGCATGGAACAATCAAAAATTATAGATACGACGGAGACGTATCAGCATCCCCAAGCTTAATTCCTGCTCGTCCTCGAGTAGGTAAATGATAAAAAAGATAATTTTTGATGTGGAATGCTACCTAGCATAATCTTGATCATATGTCTAATCATGGCATGAATATTAAGACACGAGTGATTCAAGGCAATAGTCTATCATTTAACATAAAAACAATGATACTTCAAGCCTACTAATAAAGGAATCATGTCTTTTCAAAATAACATGGCCAAAGAAAGTTATCCCTACAAAATCATATAGTCTGGCTATGCTCCATCTTCACCACACAAAATATTCACATCATGCACAACCCCGATGACAAGCCAAGCAATTGGTTCATACTTTTTCACGCGCTTCAGCTTTTTCAACCCTGACACAATACATGAGCGCAAGCCATGGACATAGCACTATAGGTGGAATAGAATATGATGATGGGGGTTATGTGGAGAAGACAAAAAAAGGAGAAAGTCTCACATCGACGCGGCTAATCAACGGGCTATGGAGATGCCCATCAATTGATGTCAATGCGAGGAGTAGGGATTGCCATGCAACGGATGCACTAGAGCTATAAGTGTATGAAAGCTCAACAAAAGAAACTAAGTGGGTGTGCATCCAACTTGCTTGCTCACGAAGACCTAGGGCATTTTGAGGAAGCCCATCGTTGGAATATACAAGCCAAGTTCTATAATGAAAAATTCCCACTAGTATATGAAAGTGACAACATAAGAGACTCTCTATATGAAGAACATGGTGCTACTTTGAAGCACAAGTGTGGAAAAAGAGGATAGTAGCATTGTCCCTTTTATATATTTTTGCGGGCTTCTTTGGCCCCATTTTTTTATTCAGGCTTCGTTGGCCTCTCCTTTTTTCTTTCTTTTTTTGTTTCATTTTTTTCTTTTTTTGGGACAATGCTCTATTAATGATGATCATCACACTTCTATTTACTTACAACTCGATATTACAACTCGATACTAGAACAAAGATATGACTCTATATGAATGCCTCCGGCGGTGTACCGGGATGTGCAATGATCTAGCGTAGCAATGACATAAAAAAACGGACAAGCCATGAAACATCATGCTAGCTATCTTACGATCATGCAAAGCAATATGACAATAAATTCTCAAGTCATGTATATGATGATGAAAGTTGCATGGCAATATATCTCAGAACGGCTATGGAAATGCCATGATAGGTGGGTATGGTGGCTGTTTTGAGGAAGATATAATGAGGCTTATGTGTGATAGAGCGTATCGTATCACGGTGTTTGGATGCACCGGCAAAGTTTGCACCAACTCTCGAGGTGAGAAAGGGCAATGCACGGTACCGAAGAGGCTAGCAATGATGGAAGGGTGAGAGAGCGTATAATCCATGGACTCACATTAGTCATAAAGAACTCATATACTTATTGGAAAAGTTTATTAGCCCTCGAAGCAAAGTACTACTACGCATGCCCCTAGGGGGATAGATTGGTAGGAAAAGACCATCGCTCGTCCCCGACCGCCACTCATAAGGAAGACAATCAATAAATACCTCATGCTCCGACTTCGTTACATAACGGTTCACCATACGTGCATGCTACGGGAATCACAAACTCCAACACAAGTATTTCTACAATCCACAACTACCCACTAGCATGACTCTAATATCACCATCTTTATATCGCAAAACTATTGCAAGGAATCAAACATATCATATTCAGCGATCTACAAGTTTATGTAGGATTTTATGACTAACCATGTGAATGACCAATTCCTGTCATCTCTCTAAATAGATATAAGTGAAGAAAGAGAGTTTAATTCTTTCTACAAAAGATATGCCCACGCTCTAACAAATATAAGTGAAGCAAAAGAGCATTCTACAAATGGCGGTTTTCTATATGAGGAGAAACAGGCAATCCAAACTTCAAATGATATAAGTGAAGCACATGAAGCATTCTATAAAGCCTTACTCAAAAGATTTAAGTGAAGTGCAATGAGAATTATATAAATAAACAAAGGACTATCTCATACCAGCATGGTGCATAAAAGAAAAATGAAAACTAAATGCAAAAGACGCTCCAAGACTTGCACATAATGCATGAACGAAACGAATCCGAAAACATACCGATACTTGTTGAAGAAAGAGGGGATGCCTTCCGGGGCATCCCCAAGCTTAGACGTTTGAGTATTCTTGAATATTTACTTGGGGTGCCTTGGGAATCCCCAAGCTTGAGCTCTTGCCTCTCTTCCTTTTCCTCATATCGAAACCTCCTCGATTAGACACTTCATCCACACAAAACTTCAACAGAAAACTCGGTAAGATCCGTTAGTATAATAAAGCAAATCACTACTCTAAGTGTTGTAGCAAACCAATTCATATTTTGTTTTTGCATTGTGTCTACTGTAACATAACTTTTTCATGGCTTAATCCACTAATATAAATTGATACTTTCATCAAAACAAGCAAACTATGCATCAAAAACAGAATCTGTCAAAAACAGAACAGTCTGTAGCAATCTGAACATTCACCATACTTCTGGTACCCCAAAAATTCTACCAAAATTAGGAAAATAAACAATTTGTACAGAAAGACATTTCAAAAAGAATCAGAACTATTTGGCATTCCAGTTAAAAATGTGAAATCGCGCACTACAGCCAAAGTTTCTGTCCTGCACCGTACAAACCAACAAGCATTGTAAACATCCTAAAGGCAAACCTTGGCACATTATTTTTATAATAAAATGGAATTGTACAAGGGGATAATTATTTTTTATGAAAATTTTCTGTAATTAAGATTCACAAAGTTTCCGTGAGCATGAACAAAGTTCAACGAGCTCTCCCACTTCAACAATGCTTATCTCTCTCACTTTCACTTTCCTTTTTGAAAAGTTATTGGGTTCCCCTCTTTATTTTTTTGTTTCTAAACTATATAAAATCACTCAACATAAATAAATGACTTTCTAAAACTTCCGGGTTGTCTCCCTGGCAGCGCTTTCTTTAAAGCCATTAAGCTAGGCATATAGTGCTCAAGTAATGGATCCACCCGGATCCCAAGGTATATCAAAGCCAATTTTAATTAACAATGATTTGTGATTTAGTAGTGAGCACAAAGTAACATATATCAAGAAATGACGAAGTCTAACTCCCTTCCTATGCATCGGCATGTCATAATAGAACAATTCATGCACACATATTAAAGGCCAATGCATAGTATAAACAGTTTCTTGCAATTTTATCATATTGGAAACATAAAGAGGCGGAGATAAAGTTGCTCTCTCATAATAATTGCAAGTAGGAGCAGCAAGCACATGCATATTATATCTATCAAAATCATCATGTGTAGTGGTAAAAGGCAACCCATCAATATAATCCTTAATAAGCACAAACTTCTCCGATATAGTGTAGTTGGGAGAATTCAAAAAGATAATAGGACTATCATGCGTGGGTGCAATAGCAACAATTTCATGTTTAACATAAGGAACTATAGCAAGTTCATCTCCATAAGCTTAATTCATATTGGCATCTTGGCCACAAGCATAGCAAGCATCATCAAAAAGGGACATTTCAAGAGAATCAACGGGATCATAACAATCATCATAGCAATCATCCTTCGGTAAGCACGAAGGGGAATTAAACAATGTATGAGTTGAAGAGTTACTCTCATTAGAAGGTGGGCACGGGTGATCAATCCGCTCTTCCTCCTTTTGTTCTTCGCTCTCCTCATCATCTTTTTCATCCAATGAGCTCACAGTTTCATCAATCTCTTCTTCCATAGCTTCCTGCAAAATATTAGCCTCTTCTTGGACAGCGGAGAATTTCTCAATATATAGTTTAACATAGGCATTAGAAGCATAATTATCATAACAATATTCAAGCATGGCAAAATTTTCAGATTTGTAAAGAGTAGCATCATACTTTTCAATCAAAGAAGCAATTTCATAAGCACCCTTAAAAGCAATAAATTCTTCAATTTGTTGAACATCATAGTAATTATAAACACCCTTAGCATACGAAGATACGATTCCATTATCAATAAACTCACATTGGTAGGGAAGGTGTTTCTTAGGGTTTTCAGAACAACAAGTAACATCATATATTTCACATAAATTCCAAGCATAACATTGCAAACGTTGAATTTGATCCCATAATAGCTTCCCTTTTTCAGATATACGGTGTCGCACATAACAAGCATGCTCATCTAAAGATTTGCCCTCAACTAAGCTAGTTGGGGTTTCAGCACGAGCACAAAGGGATCGAAGATGATCCAAGTAAAAAGCATCAGTAGTGTGATAGATTTTGAGTGGTTCTTCAACCATTGGTGTAGTAGGTACAACTAATTTTTTTGGTATTTTTCGTTTCCTACCCATAAATAAAGATAGAAAAAAACTAAGAACAGCAAATAAAAATTACTTAGTAATAAAGCAAACAAGCACACACGAGAATATTCACCCCACGCTATTGCTCCCCGGCAACGGCGCCAGAAAAAGGTCTTGATGACCTGCAAGTATACGGGATAGTTGTAGCCTCTTTCGATAAGTAAGGGTGTTGAACCCAACGAGGAGCTAAAGGTATAACAAATACTCTCTCAAGTCCTATCTGCCACTGATATGACTCTACGCACGCTTGACGTTCGCTTTACCTAGAACAAGTATGAAACTAGAAGTACTTTGTAGGTGTTGTTGGATAGGTTTGCAAGATAATAAAGAAAGCATAAATATAAACTATGGGCTGTTTAAATAAAGAAGCAATAAAGTAAATATAGCGAGTGTGGAAAAGTGGTGGTAGGAGTTGTGGAATTGTCCCTAAGCAATTGACTATGTTACTAGACCGGTAATCACTATTGCAATTCTATTTGAGGGAGAGGCATAAGCTAACATACTTTCTCTTCTTGGATCATATGTACTTATGATTGGAACTCTAGCAAGCATCCGCAACTACTAAAGATTCATTAAGGTAAAACCCAACCATAGCATTAAAGTATCAAGTCCCCTTTGCCCCATACGCAAACAACCTACTTACTCGGGTCTGTGCTTCTGTCACTCACGCCACCCACCATAAGCAAATCATAAACATATTGCAAACCCTACAGCGGGAATCCCTCACGCTTGCGCGACACGGAGGGCACCATAGGACAGCACCAATAATAAAACATGAAACTCAAACCAATCATAGCAATTCATCAATCACCGATAGGACAACGAAAATCTACTCAGACATCATAGGATGGCAACACATCATTGGAAAATAATATGAAGCATAAAGCACCATGTTCAAGTAGAGGGTACAGCGGGTTGCGGGAAAGTGGACCACTATAGATAGAGGGGGGAAGGTGATGGAGATGTTGGTGAAGATGGCGGAGGTGTTGGTGTAGATCGCGGTGATGATGATGGCCCCTGGCGGCGTTCCGGCGCCACCGGAAGCAAGGGGGAGAGAGCCCCCCTTCTTCTTCTTCTTCTTCCTTGACCTTCTCCCTAGATGGGAGAAGGGTTTCTCCTCTGGTCCTTGGCTCCCATGGCGTGGGAGGGGCGAGAGCCCCTCCGAGATTGGATCTGTCTCTCTCTGTTTCTGCGTTCCCTGATTCTGCCCCTTCACCGTTTCTTTTATATCCGGAGATCCGTAACTCCGATTGGGGTGAATCTTTCGCCCAGATCTTTCTCATAAAATTAGCTTTCTTGCGGAAAAAGAAGAGCATCAACCGCCTTACGGGGGGACCAAGAGAGTCCAGGGCGCGCCTGCCTCCCTGGGGCGCGCCCCCCTATCTCCTGGCCCCCTCGGGCACCGTCTTGCGTTGATTTTACTTCCCAAAAATCACAAATATTCCAAAATAATTCTCCGGCCGTTTTATTCCGTTTGGACTCCGTTTGATATGGGGTTTCTGCTAAACATAAAACATGCAACAAATAGGAACTGGCACTGGGCACTGGATCAATATGTTAGTCCCAAAAATAGTATAAAAAGTTGCCAAAAGTATATGAAAGTTTAAGAATATTGGCATGGAACAATAAAAAATTATAGATACTACGGAGACGTATCATACCCTCTCTAGCTAGGCTGTTTTATATATTGTCGTTGTGATGGATGATATACATGAGCAAGGCGCCGAGTCCCGAGTATGACCGTTGGTGTTGAGCCAAGTGAATACATGCTCGGCGTTCGCGGAGGCCTCCATCAAACGTCTAAACAGTAATGTCAGGCACCGCCGGGGCGCGCAGGTGACGGGCTCGCCGTTTGCGTTGTGCCATGAGCAGGACTTTGATTGACAGGGCAACGTGCATGCATTAGCATGGTTTGACTACGTGAGCGTGAGTGTCTACACACGTACATGCTACTTGCCTCTATGGATGGTGTGCGCTAATGTGTGCATCACGTATAATATAATGATCAAAGTGAGCTATCAAGACAAGTTCGATGACCGCCAATGCATTTTACTCGGTAATAAATGACCAGGATTGAAGGGGAATCCAAATTTCCTTCGTTTTCTGCCCTTGAGCTCTTGCACTATACGGTTGTCCGGCCACTCCACCCCAGAGCTCTCACCAAGCGTCGTTCATGCCACCGCACCGCACACTAACCGGTAAGGAAGTGATGGCATCCCGCCGAGCCGAGTTCCTCGCCGCCCACGACCGCACACAAAATGGTAGGGAAGCGATGGCATTCTGCCGTGCTGAGTTCATCGCCGCTCGCGACCTCACACCTACGTGGGCGGAATTTGAAGCTGCCAAGGCCGAATGGGCGGTAGAGCACGAGGCGGCCAAAGCCGCACAAAGGGAGTGGATAAGTCAGAAAGCACTCAAGAAAAGAGAGGCCCGCCGCCGCGAGAAAGAAGAGGACGCACGCGCTGCTGTGGAGAGGTTGGCGGAGATCCAAGCACGGTGGGGTGTCGCTGACAAAGCCGGGAAGGAGAACGACGACGTCTGGCCAGCATGTGAGAAGTAGTAGTACTAGTAGTTAATGTGTGTCTGTGTCTGAGTACGAACATATACCAGTACTACTATTTACTACTGTAGTTTTTAGAGCAAATTACCAGTACATTAGCCTAGACTCAATGGAAAAATTCCTATCCTATGCATCAAATGGCATCTCTTTCTCTATAGGAATTGAGATGCATGTCATCTCACTTCCTATGATTTTCATATTCCTATAAAATTCCTATCCTATGAATGAAAGGAGGCCTCTGCTGGAGTAACTACTGTAGCTAGCAGTACTGCTGGTACAGTAGTTTTCTTCAAGAAGCGGAATTCAATGAAGTCATGATGGTTCCTTTGTCCGAGCAACTTCACAGTGGGAAAGATTGGGCCTGTGATTTGACGGCTGATTAGTCATTATTACTGCGGCGCAACGACCAGGGTGACTCTCCCTTGGAGTTTTGCGTGCATGGCAAGTGGACCAGGATGGTCGACGTCCCACATGTTGGCGAACGGAAGTATTCTTTATGATATCGAGGAGAAAGGAAACCGTGTGGTATAGTATCACTGCTGATTTATATTTTTATTTATTTCTGATGAATGCTAGCGTTTCAACTCTTATGACGAAGGAGTGCCAAACATGGCACGTGCTGGATGTCCCACACATCAGCAAAAGGAGTGGGGACATGAACAACGTGGTAGAGCGTCTCCACTTCTTCCACTGCTGGGTCAGAGACCACACGTAGTAGTGCTAGTGGTATGAACTATACAAAGTGCGACCGGGAGAGAAAGACACGTCTAGTTGGAAGGTCTCGGGGCATACACGTAAACAAATATAAAACCTAATATGTGCCTCCAATTAATATAGTAGTAGTAGAGTACTTAGGCACGTACTCCATAACATCACCGTGCATTGCATGTACAACATTTAGTGGTACGTAGTAAGAGACAAATGCCTATATGCCACGCATGTTCATACTATTTGTGCCTTTCTACTTCACTTACTGCGCTACATTACTCAGGTTCGTACGTCCACTCCTGGGTACATGTCCGTCTCGTAGTTCCAGTCCCACGTGTTCTTCATAGATGGAATGATCCATATCATCGCACTATGGCCAGCCTCGACGCGGAGCAGTCACGTGCACCGGGAAGCGACACTCTCTCGGCCGTCGCGCTGCTTCAAAGCCGGTGCCAGTGAGAGGTCGCCTCCGCTCTGGCCGAGCATTAATGCAGCACTGGCGCTCCAGGGCGACACTGGCCGTTTCATGCGGGAAGCGCGCGCTGGCATGGGAGTATTGGTTTTGAACCATTTCAGGTGTAGTACTGGTAGTTTGCAAAACTACTCAATTATTGCACTTAGTTTCCTAAGAAATTGTGGTAAAAAACGTTACTCCACAGCCCACTTCCCTTCTCCTTCCTCTTCCACCACCCGCGCACGTCCGTGGGAAGCGACCGGTCAACCCTTATATAGGAGTGCTAGGACAAAAAGATGCATGCATGACCACTAAAATTTCCAGCTTAAAGCGCCGCTCCGGCGGGAGTATGCCATATGTCGTTACCTTCGGCTGGGCCATGGCTACTGGGCGACCAGAGAAGAGGCAGCGGGAGGGGAATGAATGCAGCTACTGTTTAGGTTCACCGTCCAGCTTAAATAAATGCGCACCATCACGTGTACCCGTGGGTGCACAAATTGTAACATACGTGTCTACTTAAGTGAGCATCACGTAACTAGTGTGTGTGTGAGATTCTGAGAGACAGAGTGCCTGTGTGCGACTCTACTCTTCGGACATGTACTCAACCTTTTGCATCGGGATATAAGTATAATGGTATTACACTTTAGCTAGTGATTTACGTGGCCATGTTAACGTGGTTGTGTAAAAAATGTCACTTCCCGCTCGTGATTTGTGTCATATAATTACAAGCAAGATGCTCGTGCATTGCACGGAACATCAATATGCATTTTTTTTACAAAACCCCTGTTGTGATTGACCCATGCAGGAGTAATCACATGTGTAAAAACTAATGATATCTCGAGAATTTTATCGGAAAACTAGTATCTCGAGAATTTCATCGAAAAAATGAAAGATGAGAGATAAGGTGAGGACGAGTGGAGCGTGGTGGTGACTGGTGGTCGGACTGGGCGGAGGCATGGGGATGGACGGCGCCGGCAGGCGGCAATGGCCACCATGCTAGTTTGTTCCAAAGACTTCCTTTTTTAATTGCTCAGCAATGAAGTTGTGGGAGATAAGGATGTGGAGAGAGGTGCGGGTATCTTTTGTAAAATTATCATAGTTTGCTTTCTATCCGTCAAATATAGATCGGACGGTCTATATTACAAGATGGCGGGCACACCATCATTACCAACTCGGTTTTTTATAAGAGTAGAGATGATAAGTTGGCTAACTACTAAAGTAAAGTGGAATTTGTCCATGTTATACAAGTAAATTAAGGTGATTGTTTATCATACGGGTAAGGTCGAACGAAGGGTGGTAGGAACAAATGCTCCGCGTAGAGCATGTGTGTGTGAGATGGAGTCTTAGTGTGTGCGTGTATGTGTGGGGTGGTGGGTGGGTTGGTGCGTGCGTGCGCGTGTGTATGTGTATGATGGAGTCTTAGTGTGTGTGTGTGGGGGGGGGGGGGTAGGTGGGTGGGTGGGTGCTATTGGAAATATGCCCTAGAGGCAATAATAAAATGGTTATTATTATATTTCCTTGTTCATGATAATTGTCTATTGTTCATGCTATAATTGTGTTATCTGGAAATCGTAATACATGTGTGAATACATAGACCACAACGTGTCCCTAGTAAGCCTCTAGTTGACTAGCTCGTTGATCAACAGATAGTCATGGTTTCCTGACTATGGACATTGGATGTCATTGATAACGGGATCACATCATTAGGAGAATGATGTGATGGACAAGACCCAATCCTAAGCATAGCACAAAGATCGTGTAGTTCATTTGCTAGAGCTTTTCCAATGTCAAGTATCATTTCCTTAGACCATGAGATTGTGTAACTCCCGGATGCCGTAGGAGTGCTTTGGGTGTACCAAACGTCACAACGTAACTGGGTGACTATAAAGGTACACTACAGGTATCTCTGAAAGTGTCTGTTGGGTTGACACGGATCGAGACTGGGATTTCTCACTCCGTATGACGGAGAGGTATCTCTGGGCCCACTCGGTAATGCATCATCATAATGAGCTCAAAGTGACCAAGTGGTTGGTCACGAGATCATGCATTACGGTACGAGTAAAGTGACTTGCCGGTAACGAGATTGAACGAGGTATTGGGATACCGACGATCGAATCTCGGGCAACTAACGTACCGATTGACAAAGGGAATTTTATATGGGATTGATTGAATACTCGACATCGTGGTTCATCCGATGAGATCATCGTGGAACATGTGGGAGCCAACATGGGTATCCAGATCCCGCTGTTGGTTATTGACCGGAGAGTCGTCTCGGTCATGTCTGCATGTCTCCCGAACCCGTAGGGTCTACACACTTAAGGTTCGGTGACGCTAGGGATGTAGAGATATTAGTATGCGGTAACCCGAAAGTTGTTCGGAGTCCCGGATGAGATCCCGGACGTCACGAGGAGTTCCGGAATGGTCCGGAGGTGAAGAATTATATATAGGAAGTCCAGTTTCGGCCACCGGGAAAGTTTCGGGGGTTATCGGTATTGTACTGGGACCACCGGGTGGGGCCACCTATCCCGGAGGGCCCTATGGGCTGAAGTGGGAGGGGAACCAGCCCCTGGTGGGCTGGTGCGCCCCCTTGGGCCTCCCCCTGCTCCTAGGGTTGGAAACCCTAGGGGTGGGGGCGCCCCCCACTTGGCTTGGGGGGCAAGCCACCCCCCTTGGCCGCCGCCCCCTCGGGGGATTGGATCTCCCAGGGGCCGGCGCCCCCCCAGGGCCCCTATATATAGTGTGGGGGAGGGAGGGCTGCAGCACCCTAGCCCCTGGCGCCTCCCTCTCCCTCCCGTGACACCTCTCCCTCCCGTTTGCGCTTGGCGAAGCCCTGCCGGGATCTCCGCTACTTCCACCACCACGCCGTCGTGTTGCTGGATCTCCATCAAGCTCTCCTTCCCCCTTGCTGGATCAAGAAGGAGGAGACGTCGCTGCTCCGTACGTGTGTTGAACGCGGAGGTGCCGTCCATTCGGCGCTCGGTCATCGGTGATTTGGATCACGACGAGTACGACTCCATCAACCCCGTTCACTTGAACGCTTCCGCTCGCGATCTACAAGGGTATGTAGATGCACTCCTTCCTTCTCATTGCTAGTAAACTCCATAGATGGATCTTGGTGATGCGTAGAATTTTTTTGATTTCTGCGACGATCCCCTACAGTGGCATCATGAGCCAAGCCTATGCGTAGTTTCTATGCACGAGTAGAACACAAACTTGTTGTGGGCGTAGATGTTGTCAATTTCCTTGCCACTACTAGTCTTATCTTGTTTCGGCGGCATTGTGGGATGAAGCGGCCCAGACTGACCTTACACGTACGCTTACGTGAGACAGGTTCCACCGACTGACATGCACTAGTTGCATAAGGTGGCTAGCGGGTGTCTGTCTCTCCCACTTTAGTCGGAACGGATTCGATGAAAAGGGTCCTTATGAAGGGTAAATAGAAATTGGCATATCACGTTGTGGTTTTACGTAGGTAAGAAACGTTCTTGCTAGAAACCTATAGAAGCCACGTAAAAACTTGCAACAACAATTAGAGGACGTCTAACTTGTTTTTGCAGCATATGCCTTGTGATGTGATATGGCCAAAAGGATGTGTTGAATGAGATATATGTGATGTATGAGATTGATCATGTTCTTGTAATAGGAATCACGACTTGCATGTCGATGAGTATGACAACCGGCAGGAGCCATAGGAGCTGTCTTTATTTTTTGTATGACCTGCGTGTCATTGAATAACGCCATGTAAATTACTTTACTTTATTGCTAAACACGTTAGCCATAGAAGTAGAAGTAATCATTGGCGTGACAACTTCATGAAGACACGATGATGGAGATCATGATGATGGAGATCATGGTGTCATGCCGGTGACGAAGATGATCATGGCGCCCCGAAGATGGAGATCAAAGGAGCAAAATGATATTGGCCATATCATGTCACTATTTGATTGCATGTGATGTTTATCATGTTTTACATCTTATTTGCTTAGAACGACGGTAGTAAGTAAGATGATCCCTTATAACAATTTCAAGAAAGTGTTCCCCCTAAATGTGCACCGTTGCGAAGGTTCATTGTTTCGAAGCACCACGTGATGATCGGGTGTGATAGATTCTAACGTTCTCATAGAACGGGTGTTGACGAGCCTAGCATGTACAGACATGGCCTCGGAACACACGCAATACACTTAGGTTGACTTGATGAGCCTAGCATGTACAGACATGGCCTCGGAACACGGAAGACCGAAAGGTCGAGCATGAGTCGTATAGAAGATACGATCAACATGAAGATGTTCACCGATGTTGACTAGTCCGTCTCACGTGATGATCGGACACGGCCTAGTTAACTTGGATCATGTTTCACTTAGATGGCTAGAGGGATGTCTATCTGAGTGGGAGTTCATTGAATAATTTGATTAGATGAACTTAATTATCATGAACTTAGTCTAAAATCTTTACAATATGTCTTGTAGATCAAATGGCCCACGTTGCCCTCAACTTCAACGCGTTCCTAGAGAAAACCAAGCTGAAAGATGATGGCAGCAACTATACGGACTGGGTCCGGAACCTGAGGATCATCCTCATAGCTGCCAAGAAAGATTATGTCCTAGAAGCACCGCTAGGTGAAGCACCTATCCCAGAGAACCAAGACGTTATGAACGCTTGGCAGTCACGTGCTGATGATTACTCCCTTGTTCAGTGCGGCATGCTTTACAGCTTAGAACCGGGACTCCAAAAGCATTTTGAGCAACACGGAGCATATGAGATGTTCGAAGAGCTGAAAATGGTTTTCCAAGCTCATGCCCGGGTCGAGAGATATGAAGTCTCCGACAAGTTCTTCAGTTGTAAGATGGAGGAAAACAGTTCTGTCAGTGAGCACATACTCAAAATGTCTGGGTTGCACAACCGCTTGACTCAGCTGGGAGTTAATCTCCCGGATGACGCGGTCATTGACATAATCCTTCAGTCGCTTCCACCAAGCTACAAGAGCTTTGTGATGAACTTCAATATGCAGGGGATGGAAAAGACCATCCCTGAGGTATATTCAATGCTGAAATCAGCGGAGGTGGAGATCAAAAAGGAACATCAAGTGTTGATGGTGAATAAAACCACTGAGTTCAAGAAAGGCAAGGGTAAGAAGAACTTCAAGAAAGACGGCAAGGGAGTTGCCGCGCCCGGTATGCCAGTTGCCGGGAAGAAGCCAAGGAATGGACCCAGCCTGAGCCTGAGTGCTTTTATTGCAAGGGAAGCGGTCACTGGAAGCGGAACTGCCCCAAATACTTAGCGGACAAGAAGGCCGGCAACACCAAAGGTATATGTGATATACATGTAATTGATGTGTACCTTACCAGTACTCGTAGTAGCTCCTGGGTATTTGATACCGGTGCGGTTGCTCATATTTGTAACTCAAAACAGGAGCTGCAGAATAAGCGGAGACTGGCGAAGGACGAGGTGACGATGCGCGTCGGGAATGGTTCCAAGGTCGATGTGATCGCCGTCGGCACGCTACCTCTGCATTTACCTACGGGATTAGTTTTAAACCTCAATACTTGTTATTTAGTGCCAGCTTTGAGCATGAACATTGTATCAGGATCTCGTTTAATTCGAGATGGCTAGTCATTTAAATCCGAGAATAATGGTTGTTCTATTTATATGAGACATATGTTTTATGGTCATGCCCCGCTGGTCAATGGTTTATTCTTAATGAATCTCGAACGTGATGTTACACATATTCATAGTGTGAATACCAAAAGATGCAAAGTTGATAACGATAGTCCCACATACTTGTGGCACTGCCGCCTTGGTCACATTGGTGTCAAGCGCATGAAGAAGCTCCATGCAGATGGACTTTTGGAGTCTCTTGATTATGAATCATTTGATACGTGCGAACCATGCCTCATGGGTAAGATGACCAAGACTCCGTTCTCCGGAACAATGGAGCGAGCAACCAACTTATTGGACATCATACGTACCGATGTGTGCGGTCCAATGAGTGTTGAGGCTCGCGGAGGCTATCGTTATGTTCTCACTCTCACTGATGACTGAGTAGATATGGGTATGTCTACCTAATGAAACACAAGTCTGAGACCTTTGAAAAGTTCAAGGAATTTCAGAGTGAGGTTGAGAATCAACGTGACAGAAAAATAAACTTCTTACGATCAGATCGTGGAGGGGAATATTTGAGTCACGAATTTGGCACACACTTAAGGAAATGTGGAATAGTTTCACAACTCACGCCGCCTGGAACACCTCAGCGAAATGGTGTGTCCGAACGTCGTAATCGCACTCTATTGGATATGGTGCGATCTATGATGTCTCTTACCGATCTACCGCTCTCATTTTGGGGCTATGCTTTAGAGACGAAATCCGTTGAGACGACACCGTATGAATTATGGTTTGGGAAGAAACCTAAGCTGTGGGATTGACAAAGGGAATTTTATATGGGAATTTTATGGGATTGATTGAATCCTCGACATCGTGGTTCATCCGATGAGATCATCGTGGAACATGTGGGAGCCAACATGGGTATATAGATCCCGCTGTTGGTTATTGACCGGAGAGTCGTCTCGGTCATGTCTGCATGTCTCCCGAACCCGTAGGGTCTACACACTTAAGGTTCGGTGACGCTAGGGTTGTAGAGATATTAGTATGCGGTAACCCGAAAGTTTTTCGGAGTCCCGGATGAGATCCCGGACGTCATGAGGAGTTCCGGAATGGTGCGGAGGTGAAGAATTATATATAGGAAGTCCAGTTTCGGCCACCGGGAAAGTTTCGGTGGTTATCGGTATTGTACCGGGACCACCGGAGGGGTCCCGGGGGTCCATCGGGTGGGGCCACCTATCCCGGAGGGCCCTATGGGCTGAAGTGGGAGGGGAACCAGCCCCTGGTGGGCTGGTGCGCCCCCCTTGGGCCTCCCCCTGCGCCTAGGGTTGGAAACCCTAGGGGTGGGGGCGCCCCCCACTTGGCTTGGGGGGCAAGCCACCCCCCTTGGCCGCCGCCCCCCCGGGGGATTGGATCTCCCAGGGGCCGGCGCCCCCCAGGGCCCCTATATATAGTGGGGGGAGGGAGGGCTGCAGCACCCTAGCCCCTGGCGCCTCCCTCTCCCTCTCGTGACACCTCTCCCTCCCGTTTCCGCTTGGCGAAGCCCTGCCGGGATCCCCGCTACTTCCACCACCACGCCGTCATGCTGCTGGATCTCCATCAACCTCTCCTCCCCCCTTGCTGGATCAAGAAGGAGGAGACGTCGCTGCTCCGTACGTGTGTTGAACGCGGAGGTGCCGTCCTTTCGGCGCTCGGTCATCGGTGATTTGGATCACGACGAGTACGACTCCATCAACCCCGTTCACTTGAACGCTTCCGCTCGCGATCTACAAGGGTATGTAGATGCACTCCTTACTTCTCGTTGCTAGTAAAATCCATAGATGGATCTTGGTGATGCATAGAAATTTTTTGATTTCTGCTACGATCCCCTACAGGTGCATGCGTGTGTGTGTGTGGGGGGGGGGGGTGGATGGGTGCGTGTGTGTGTGTGTGTGACGCGGGGTCCTCGGTGGCGGATGTAATTTAAGTGTGCGTGGCTTCATCATAGAGAGGTGATGTGTATGGCAGAGGCCACCAACGATGGGGTGCGAGAGAGAGAAAAGGCCCATAGAGAGGGAAGAGAAGGTGTGTGCGCTTGAGAGGAAATGACATCGAGAGACGTGTTTGTTCGAGAGACACCGAGGAAGACTACTATATATCGATGGTGCACGTAGGCGGGAATTAAACGAAGGGATGGTCTTATTAGTTTCGGGGATATAGGGGAAGAGTGAGAGGGGGGTAGCTAGAAGGAGATTGTTAAGTGTGAGTGTGTGTTTTACCCATCCAGACGGAAGTTATGTGCACACAAGAAGATAACAATTCGACGTGGCGTTAGGGTTGAGGGTAGTTAACTACATATGGAGACATAGAGACCTTGAATGTGCATGTGCGAGAGGTATACATGTATACGTGGGATGTGTGTGTGTGCGCGCGCGCATGATCGAGGTAAAAGAAAGAATACATAAGTCATAAGATCAATGACAAGGGAGAGACGGATCGGTATGACAATATGCATGCATGTGAGAGTGTAGGGAAGAAGGCCCGACAATGGAGCATGTGTTTTTGTCTTTAAGAGATAGTCGCATGGGCTGGAGCATGCATCTATGGCGAGCAGAGGGAGTGAGACACAACGATTGTGCAAAAGAGATCAACCTATAAATGCATGTACGGAGAGACATATACAGTGTGGGTGATAGGAAGCAAGAGTGCGTGCGAGAAAGAAATGTTGACGGAGAAACTACAGATAGATACAGAGATGGAAATGCTAGCTAGAGGGACATCGGCTAGTTTGAGTGTTGGAGATGACTGCCGGGTGGTTCAAAGATTGAATTTATGTGTGTGTGAGAGTAGGATAAAAAGAGGGCACTTGACTGCATGTAGAGAGAAACATACATAGTGTGCGTGATAGGGAGCAAGAGTGAGGGCGAGAAAGAAGGTTGATGGAGAAACAGATAAATAGAAAGATAAAGACGCTAGCTAGTGTGCGTTAGAGATAGGAGTCGAGTGGATCAGAAGGCAGAGTTATGTGTGTGGGTGTGAGAGAGATAGAGAGAGGGTGCATGTGACTCATATACAAACAAATATAAGAGAGAAATGAGATCCCTAGAGACAGAGTTTTGTGTCTGCGAGAGAGAAAGATATTTCACAATGAGAGTGATAGCTAGAGATACATATGAGGGAACGCAAGATATCTCTAGGGAGAGAGAGTGTGTGTGAGCGACATACAAGAGAATGGTGGAGAGATATGAGACCCTGGGAGACAGAGTTTGTGTTTGTGTGTGAGAAAGAGATATTTAAGAGGAAGAGTCGTAGCTTCTCATACCTAAGGAGAGAAAGACATCTCTGTGTGAGAGGGTGTGTGCGAGTGGCACACATGGGAATAGTAGAGAGAAATGAGACCCCGGGAAACGAAGTTTGTGTTTGTGTGAGAGAAAGAGATTTCACATGGAGAATCATAGTTAGAGACACAAAGCAGGGAGCGAGATATACTTAAGAGAGAGATAGAGTGATGGAGGTCGAGGGAGAGAGTACCGTCAGTGTGTTATGAAGATAAAATATCATTGTTGCCAGGACCCCGATCCTAAGTCACACCGATCTAGCATGTAACACATCATACACCTTACCTGGCCCGGGACCGTTTGCGCCTTTTGGCTCACGTATATGATAGTGCCGCTAGCATCCATATGACAAAGAACCCAGGACGACATGACTAGTCGTAAACCCAAGGTGGCGCTAACTTACAGGGACATGCATACATGACCCAGCAACGAACGTGTCGATCAGCAACATATGTGAACCCAAGTCGTAGCAAGCTACAAGGACTTAAAGGAACAATGCGTGACATTTCCCCGAAGGGACAAACACAGGAATGAAGAAGGACACATGCCGGCCAGCCTAAGTGTTCCAGAGCAGTAGCAAGCTACCATGGCTCAGTGGAAGCACTAGGAGACATTTCCCTGTAAGAGAGGATACCAAGAATAAACAACTAGGTTGTCGGATCCCACACATACCAAGTATTTCAATAACATACACACAATATGCTCCATATGTGCAAATACAACATGGCATTACAACAAAACTCTACAACTCAAGTATTTATTCATTAGACTCCGAGGGGCCAAGTATTACAATCATGGGTATCATGACCCAACATTCAGAGCATACAAGCCAAAAGCACATGAGGAAGCTTAACATGTCTGAATACAGACATCTACAAATGAAAAGGGCTGAGGAGCCTGACTATCTACAAGATCCTGCCGAGGGCACAAGATCATAGCTGAGGTAACAAGATAAACGTCAAAGTGCACGCGGAACTACTAGTGAGACTGGAGTCTCTCTGCAAAAACATAAATTAAGCAAACGTGTGTACAAATTAATGTACCCAGCAAGACTTACATAAGAACTAACTACATATGCATCAGTATCAACAAAGGGGGGTGGTGGAGTTTAACAGCAACAAGCCAACTTTGACTCGGTGGCTAACATGAACTACGACTACAAGTAACTCTTTTGAGGTGGCGCACACGAGTCCACATATTCACCATATCAATACACCACTATGGATCCGTTCCCGTCTCCCTACGAGAACGCCATCCATAGCACTCACGCTTATCTTGCGCATTTTAGGGTATCCACTTTCACTTGTCTATGAACTGTATAGGAACCAATAGGTCCATTACCGCGGACGCGGCTATTCGAATAGATGATGTTAACCCTGCAGGGGTGTACTTCTTCACGCAAGCTCTCGCCTCTTACCGCCATGTACACGTCATGTATCTCGGCAACCTTCAACCGGAAGCCTGGCGAGGGTGTCGGCCACGACCTGGCTAACCACACAAGTCTCTAGTCCAGGTTTATTGCCTATTCGGGTTCCATCCGCAAGGAGATCCAGCCCGGGTGTCACTCACGGACCCAAATGATGTGAGCAGGGTTCCCAAGCCCACCATCCGGGTGCCACTTGGTACACCGTGCCACCGCACCTAGTCTGTCCCAAGCACACCTGTACCGGGTGCCACTTGGTAGACTACTAGCACTACCTACAAACACCAGAAACTAGTTGCAACTCCTGAACAGAGATCGAGTTGATTAATAAGTCGAGAGGGCCACTTAAGCATTCCAATGTGTGGTAGTAGCTGTTCATGGATCATAAACACAGAAATCAGTTCCTCAGGATGGTTTCAATGAGACAACCCACCATGTACTCCTACATGGCCTCTCACCACTACCTTTACAAAAACGTATTCACACACTTAGCTCTCAACAGTAGGTCATGTTCACAACTTTCCAATTCATCCCCGATGAAACAAACCTAACTCAACTCTAAGCAGTAGCAGGCATGACAAACAAACATGGATGAGTAGGCGCATTAGGGCTCAAACAACTCCTACTCATGCTAGTGGGTTTCATCTATTTACCGTGGCAATGACAGGTCATGCAGAGGAAAGGGGTTCAACTACCGCAGCAGGTAACAGTTGAATCGTTGTTGTTCTAATGCAGTAAAAGAGAGCAGGACTGAGAGAGTGGGATTGTATCAGAATGAACAAGGGGGTTTTGCTTGCCTCGCACTTCTGAAGATAGTATAGTTCTTCATCGGTGTCATCGAACTCATCGTCAGAACACGTCTACTGAAGGGGGACAATTACCGGCAACAGAAAGGAAACACAATCAATGCAATGCAACAATATGATGCATGAATGTGACATCGCAATATGTTGTGGTTTGAGCTAATGCAACTAGCAACCAGATTAAATGAAGTTGGTTTGAATCAAAGATTCAAATTCAAACTCCATATGTGATATCTTAAATGCCATTTAATTAAATTGTCCTAAACAGTAGTCATAAGTTGCTCTAACATGCATGAAATGGTCCAGATGGATAGATTGGATTTGTCTGATCATTTTTCATATATACATTATTTCATTCTGAGTTACGGTTGTATTTATATGAATTTTTGAAGTTTTGGATATTTTTTTGAAATTTCTGGGATTAATAAAAATCCAGAAAATGATTAACTGTGTCAGC
Organism: Triticum aestivum; assembly: GCF_018294505.1. Classification (NCBI taxonomy): domain Eukaryota; kingdom Viridiplantae; phylum Streptophyta; class Magnoliopsida; order Poales; family Poaceae; genus Triticum; species Triticum aestivum. Next base: position 468,004,779 of record NC_057799.1, on the reverse strand, counting down.
ACTGTGTAAGCATTACATCAGCAGGTCAACTGCGCTGACCCATGTCAACCCTGACCTGTGGGTCTCGCATGTCAGTGTAACAGCGTCAGCAACAGAGGCTGACCAGTGGGGCCAGGTCAGCGTTGAGGTGGCAAGGTCAAACTGACCGGTGGGGCCACGGGCATTAGCTTAAATTAAACAGGGAAAATCCTTGTGGTTAATTAACGGGTGGGGCCCGTCTGTCAATGACTCTAGGGTTAACTAGTCAGTGGTTAGTGCTAATTAAGCCAGGGCCACGTCATCTAATCCGGCGACTAATCGCCGGCGGTAAGCAGACGCGGCGGCGCTCCTCGTCCGGCCATCTCCGGCGTCGGCTGGACGCGCGGCTGGGTGTGCTAGAAAGCCCGTGATGTGGCGCATCGGCTATGGTGTGTGCTGGGGTAGCATGTAGCGGCGGTGGTGACAAAGCCAGTCGGCGGCCAGAGCTCGGGTGTTGACGGAATATACGACAAGACACGCAAAAGGACCAACGGTTTGCGTCTACGACATCTACAAGAGCTCACGAACCCAACGGAGGCACGCACAGGATCATTTGGTCACCGGATCCTAATCGGCGACGAGCCCGTGCCACGGCGGCATACGAGACTCGCGGTCATCGGCGTTACAGCGAGAAATCGACGATGGGGGGAGGGGGAGATGACGGCGGGGCTCACAGGGAGTTGGATGGGTGGCTCGTTTGGCTCGGGGACGTGTCGGGGCGAGCGGGCGACGAAGGAGATCTCCGGCGACCCGAGTAGGAATAAGGGGTCGGGGACGGTGCTTCGGGGCATCCAACGTTGCGCAAGACGACGGAGAGGTCGAGTGAAAGTGCAACTATCCCTAGGTGGTTTTGGTAATTCCTAACAACATATAGCTCATTGAGCTAATGCTATTTCAAGTTGAATATTTCAGGAAAGCTCAATGATTGGCATGGCATGGATGAGAAAAGTGGACCCCTCAAAATGCTAAGGACAAAAGGATTGGCTCAAGCTCAAAGCTCAAGACTCTACATTTTATATTTTAGTGATCCAAGATCACATAGAGTCTATAGGAAAAGCCAATACTATCAAGGAGGGATGAGGTGTTGCTTAGTGGCTTACTTGCTCAAAGTGCTTAGTGATATGCTCCAAAGCCCTCAACTACTTTCTCACATCCACATATGACCTAAACCATAAGTCAAACTCGGCCCCACCGATTGTTTCTATCCGGCGCCACCGAGTTCAGATGTCATAGACACTGCCACAAACCCTAGGCAAATCGGTCTCACCGATAGGGATCTAGGTCTCACCGAGATGGGATTGTAATCTCTCTGTTTCCCTTCGTAACGTTTCGGTCCCACCAAGATGAGCGATCGGTCCCACCGAGATTGCAATGTAAACTCTCCGTTTCCTTTTCATAACATTTCGGTCTCACCGAAATGAGCGAACCGGTCCCACTGAGTTTACCTGACCAACTCTTTGGTTAGCTTATTACCAAAATCGGTCCCACCGAGTTTGTGTAATCGGTCTCACCGAGATTACATTATGCCCTAACCCTAACCATATCGGTCCTACCGCGTTGCATGTCGGTCCCACCGAAAATCCTAACGGTCACTAGATTTGCTGAATCGGTCCGACCGAGTTTCTCAATTCGGTCCCACCGAGTTTGGCAAGTTGTGTGTAACGGTTAGATTTTGTGTGGAGGCTATATATACCCCTCCACCTCCTCTTCATTCGTGGAGAGAGCCATCAGAACAAACCTACACTTCCAACTTACATTTTCTGAGAGAGAACCACCTACTCATGTGTTGAGACCAAGATATTCCATTCCTACCATTTGAATCTTGATCTCTAGCCTTCCCCATGTTGCTTTCCACTCAAATCTTCTTTCCACCAAATCCAAATCCTGTGAGAGAGTTGAGTGTTGGGGAGACTATCAGTTGAAGCACAAGAGCAAGGAGTTCATCATCAACACACCATTTGTTACTTCTTGGAGAGTGGTGTCTCCTAGATTGGCTAGGTGTCACTTGGGAGCCTCCGACAAGATTGTGGAGTTGAACCAAGGAGTTTGTAAGGGCAAGGAGATCGCCTACTTCGTGAAGATCTACCGCTAGTGAGGCAAGTCCTTCGTGGGCGACGGTCATGGTGGGATAGACAAGGTTGCTTCTTCGTGGACCCTTCGTGGGTGGAGCCCTCCGTGGACTCGCGCAACCGTTACCCTTCGTGGGTTGAAGTCTCCATCAATGTGGATGTACGATAGCACCACCTATCGGAACCACGGCTCAAAAATCTCCGTGTCTCCAATTGCGTTTGAATTCTCCAAACCCTTCCCCTTTACATTCTTGCAAGCTGCATGCTTTACTTTCCGCTGCTCATATACACTTTGCATGCTTGCTTGAATTGTGTTGAGATTGCTTGACTTGTGCTAAGTTGCTAAAATCTGCCAAGAACTAAAATTGGGAAAAGATTAAGTTTTTATTTGGTCAAGTAGTCTAATCACCCCCCTCTAGACATACTTTCGATCCTACAAGTGGTATCAGAGCTTTGGTCTCCAGTTGCTTGATTTCCATAGCTTTTGGTGATCATAGCCTTGGTTTCACAACCTAGGAGAGTATGGCGTCTAGCGAGGGAAACTATCACCGTAGAGGTCCTTACTTTGATGGTACTAATTTTGCTATTTGGAAGCATAAGATGAAAATGCATATTCTTGGACATAACCCCGCCGTTTGGGCTATTGTGTGTATTGGCTTGCAAGGTGAATTCTTTGATGGGAGAGAACCGAACCGTGAAGCTAGCGCGGAAGAGTTGAAGATGCTGCAATACAGCGCTCAAGCTTGTGATATCGTCTTCAACGGATTGTGCCCCGAAGAATTCAACAAAATCAGCCGGTTTGAGAATGCAAAGGAAATTTGGGATACTTTGGTTGATATGCATGAAGGTACCGAATCCGTCAAAGAGTCCAAGTTGGATGTGCTTCAAAGTCAACTTGACAAGTTCAAAATGAAGGATGGTGAAGGCGTCGCTGAAATGTACTCTAGGCTTGCTCTTATCACAAATGAGATTGCCGGCTTAGGAAGTGAAGAGATGACCGACAAATTCATCATCAAGAAGATCCTAAGAGCTTTGGATGGAAAATATGATACCGTGTGCACATTGATTCAAATGATGCCCAATTACAAAGATCTCAAGCCAACGGAAGTCATTGGAAGAATTGTTGCTCATGAGATGTCACTTAAGGATAAGGAGGAACTTCACAACAAGTCAAGTGGTGCTTACAAAGCCTCATGTGAAGCCCCCACATCATCAAGTGAGAAACAAACCTTCAATGAAGAATTGAGCCTAATGGTGAAGAACTTCAACAAGTTTTACTAGAGTAGAAGCAAAGAGAGAAGCTCCAAGTCAAGGTCCTACAATGACAAAAGATCTTCTAGTCGAGAGCGAAACTGTTACAATTGTGGAAGACCCGGACACTATTCCAATGAGTGTACGACACCCTACAAAAGAAGAGAAGAATCACCTAAGAGGAGAAGTAGAAGAGAGGAATCACCACCAAGAGAGAGAAGGAGTAGAGATGATCGTTATGAACGAAGAACATCTCGGAGAAGCAAGGATTCGGAAAGGATGGACAAGTCATCAAGGAGCTACCCAAAACGAAGACATCAAGCTCATGTTGGTGAATGGGTATCCGGCTCCGACTCCGACAATCACTCCGAGAGAAGTTATCACTCCGACTCCGAATATACTCAAGATGAAGGTGTTGCCGGTATAGCACTTGTGTCAACCAACTCCTACGACATATTTGATTCACCAAATGAAGGACTTGGAAGATGCTTCATGGCTAAAGGCCCAAAGGTATCACACCTCGAGTATGTTGATTTCAATAGTGATGAAGATGACTTGCTAGGTGATGATGATTTACTTGTTGACAACTCTAGTGATGAATACTATGATGAAACGTCAATTAATCATGCTAATCAAGATAAAACGAATGACAATGTTAAGGAGAAGATTGAGCTTCTAACTAAAGAACTAAACACTCTTAAGTTAGCTCATGAAACTATCTTAGAAGATCATCGAGAACTTTTAAGGACTCATGAGAAGTTACGCTTTGAAAAGCTCAACCTTGAGCAAGAGCATGAGTTCTTAAAGGCAACCAATGATGATCTTCGTAAGAAAAGTTCTTCTTACATTGCCAAGCGTTTACTCTTATCTACTTACATGCCTCAAGTCAAGTCTATTAACAAGAACAAGAAGGATTCTTCCTCTAGTAGTAACAATAATCATGCTAAATCAAATGTTGTTGCTTCTAGTAGTTCTCTTGATTCCACTAATGATTCTCTTAGCCAAGTTACACTTGAGCAAGAAAATAGCTTATTGAAGGGAATTATAGAGAAAGGTGTTTACAAGAGCCTTGCTGGGAGTAAGCAATTCGAGGAAATTGTACGCAAGAAAGGAAGGCACCGGAAGAACCAAGGTGTTGGTTTTGAACGAAAGTTCAATGCCAATGAAGTTGAGTGGGAAGAAGATCAATACCCCAAGACGAAGTTTGTTCCTCAACAAGAGAAGTATGATCCTACTTCCTTCGAAGGGACACAAGCTCAAGATGATCTTCCACCACAAGACCACAAGCAAAAAGGCAAGGATAAGCTTCAAGAGGAGATTGATGCATTTGAAGAAGCTCCTAAGGCCTTGGTCAAGTGGGTTCCCAAGACTACGTCAAGTTCTACTTCATCAAGTACGACTACAACTCCAAGGATTCCCATCAAGATGATGTGGATCCCAAAGAAGAAGAACTAGAGAGTTCTTGAGGGTGACTCCGCCAACATACTTCACTCTTATCATTTTGGCAAGGACAAGTGCAATCAACTTCGACATCTTGCACTAGTTCAAGGAGTCACAAACCCTCTTGTTGGTAAGACAAGGGACAAGGTAACCTGATGCTTTCATGGACATCATCATGTGTGTGCATCACTCTATGTCTATGGATATCCTTGTTTGTTCCTTGTGGGACTAACCCGTGTAGGTATTGAAAGTGCAACTCACTCCAAAGGATTGCTCCAAATGATCTACATCAACATTGAGCATCCACATCTTCAACACCTACATGAAGTCATCATCGACAAAACCCAATGTTAGTTCATCCCTCTTTGGGGGGATCTCACATCTAGGGGGAGCTTTACTCTAAGTATTGAGTCAAAGCAACTCTAATGATGTGAACACAACAATGCTTTATGTAAAAGTGGTAACCCCACTTGAGCTTAAACGATGAGTATGACCTATGATCAAATGTTCTCATTTGACTCCTATGTCAATATACTCATATATAGATGACCTAGTCATCGCCAATTGCTTGATAGATGCTAGAAGTGTTTGTGCATGCTTTGCCACATATTCCATTTGCTATTCTATTGTGTGAGCATGTTGGTTGCATATTTCACTCATTCGAGGACATCCACTTGTTGTTTTGAGTGTTTGGTTTCTTTTTATTTTGCCAATTGGATGGACAAGAATGCCTAAGAACCCTCTCTAGCTATCTATGCTTTTCTCGTCTCAAACTCTATTCATGCTACATCACAAAATTTGATCAAGTCAGATTCGAACCACTCTGTGTGAGGAGCACTCGGAGTCCCCGATTCGTCATAGACTTAAACTTCCAAAACTTCTTTGTGCGTTTCGGTCTGACCGATTCTTCCATTTCGGTCATACCGAGATCACTAAGTCGATCTAGGTTTTCAATCTCGGTGCAACCGATTTGAACTTTTCGGTCACACCGAGTTGCTGTAACTGCTTGCAGTTATGCATCTCGGTGCCACCGAGTTGTTCCACTCGGTCACACCGACAGGGCCAGGCTATATATATCCACGGGTCAAATTTCAGAAATTTCTCCAAATCCTTTCGCCCACGCTCAGCCTGCTCTGCCTCCCTGGGTCTCCGGATCGTCCTCCTCGTCGCCAGTTGCCTCCTGCCGCTGGTCTCCACCGCTGTCAATGAAAATCGTCTCCGCCGTTGTCGCCGTAGCAAGACCATCGCCGAACTAGGGTATGGACTTGATCTTTGTGCTATTCCCAACTCCGAATTCCTAGCACATTGTTTTGCCATTAATCTTTCCACGATTGAGATCATCTTATCCACCGAAAACACTCCATAGATTAGATGTGATTTGGAAATTTAGGGTTAGGTTTCCGCCGAAACCATCTCGGACCCACCGAGTTATAGACCTCGGTTCCACCGATTCGGCTAAGGCCATTGCTCATGTGATTCTCGGTCTGTCCGAGAATTGCAAATCGGTGTGACCGAGTTCAGGACTTTGTGAAACCCTAGCAGTCTCGGTGCCACCGAACTGTGTCTCGGTCTGACCGAGTTCACTAGTTTAGGTTCCAAAAGCTGCTTCGGTATCACCGAGTTCACAAACCGGTAGATCCGAAATGCTTTCTGTGGAAAACTAAAACTAAGTTTTTGACTCATTCTTTTGCAAAAACCTCTGTATTTTGTGATGCTCATCTATTCTACCTCATCTATATCTATTCACAGGGTCTGTTGTCAGTGTTTGCAACATGTCTGATCAGAGTGATAGTCAGAACAAGTCTGAGGAGCAGGTTCAAATCAGTGAGGGCACTAGTCCCTCTAGCAGCTATGATGAAGGAAGCAGGAGCACACCCAGCAACTTACCCAAGGCAGCCACCAGGGCCAGAAAGAAGAGAACCTCAGATTCTGAGGATGAAGACTATGTGGCTATTGAGGATGAGGCCACTTCCAAGAAAAAGGTGCTCAAGAAGGAATATGGCACATCTGCTGCCACTAAGCCTGGTATGAAGACCAAAGCACCTGCAAAGAGAATTCCCATGTCTAAAGCCAGAGCCTCTACTCAAGTACCTTTGGAACCCAAAGAGGCTGCTAGAGAAGGGAAGAAGAGGAAGGAAAGGGTCAAGAAGACCATGGCCAGGGTTATTGGAAAGCCTTCCATGATGGAAGATGAAGAAGAAGAGGAAGAGGTTGCTGCACCAGCACCCAAAGCTCAAAAGCTTATGGGTGATGCCATCAAGTCAGGGGCTGCATCTAAGCCCAAAGAAGCTCCTAAAGCAGCTGCTCCAAAGCCCAAATCTGCACCCAAGAGGAATACAAGGAACATTCCTGCTGGAGAAAAGAACAAGGCCCCAGTGCCTGAAGCTGTTGTTGAAGAAGAAGATGATGAGGAACATGTCTTGAGAAAGTTGAAGCCCAAAATTCCAGATCACAATGATGTTCATCCTGTAGCTGAGGATATGAAGGTGAGGAAGGATGCAGGTCTCAGGAAGTGGAGGTTGACTGATCCCTATGCAGTCAGGAGGAGAACTGCTATGGACTACAGGTTCCATACAAAGGAACAACAAGACTTCTATGAGACTACGCTACTTGACAAGAAGCCAATTTTTTGTGATATGAGATGGGTAGACTGGGAGTACATCAGAAAAATGAAGAGCATTATCCAGGTGTTTATGACTGTTTCAAAGCTTGTGGAGTGGATGACTTTGTTGGGCAGAAGCTCACAAAGTGGAATGATGAGCTTATTATGCAGTTCTACTCCACAGCTCACTTCTAACCAGATGGAAAGATTGTCTGGATGTCTGAAGGTACTAGGTACCAATCATCAGTTGAAGAATGGGCAAAGTTGATCAATGCACCTGAGGAGAATGAAGATGACTTGGTTGTCTATGCCAAGAAGAAGAAGGATCACAACTCCATGTCACACATGTACAGAGAGATCCCAGAAGCTGCTATTGAGACACACAAGTTTGGATCAGTACATTACCTTCTGTCAGGATTGCCAACAATCAACTGGATCCTCAGGCACACTCTTTTGCCTAAGTCTGGAGATCACAAGATGATCAGAGGCCATGCCATCAACCTACTTCACATATTTGATGTGCCTCAAAAGTTCAAGGTCATGAGCCTCATAGTGGAAACTATCAAAAGGACTGCTGCAGATTAGAAGAGAAGTTGTGGATATGCCCCACAAATCCAGGAGCTAATCAACTCCAAGATGGGCACAGGCACATACCTATTGGACAAGGAGCACATGCCTATCTATCCAGATTTTGAGGACAACACAGTGGTAATGGATAAAGATGAACCATCTTCTGTACAAGAACAAGCAAAGAAGGAGAAGGAAAGGACTGAAAAGGCTGCAAAGATGCCAACCATTGATGAGGCATCTCAGTACTTCTTGAAGAGCAAACAGGATTGGTACTTGATTGCCTCCACTCTGAGGATTGAGAAGGTATTGGCCACCCTAACTCAAAACCAGGAGAGCCTGGAGAGGATCATGGAGCAAAAGTTCTATGACTTGGATGTGAAGGTCACTGAGATACAGTCAGTAGTTGAGCAACTTCAGGATGACATGCAGGAGAGGAAGGGCAAGACTACTACTACTGCCTTTGCCAGAGTGCCCAGGAGCCAGAGATCAGCTGCGGTGCCTGTTCCAGACACCAGAGCCACTTCATCTGCACCAGCTACAGCTTCAGTGCCACCAGCTCCAACACCTACTCCACCAGCTCCATCCACATCAACTGAAGTCTTCTTCCAAGGAGCCATCTCTACACCACCACCTAAAGATCAAGCCTGAGAGTCGATTTAGTGCTATGCATTTTCTATGAACTTTTTGGTAACTTGTTGCCAAAGGGGGAGAAAACTGTATAGATCATAGGCTTCGAGAGAGAGTGTTGCTTTTGTTCTCTCTTGTTTTGATGGTTGAAATTTATTTGATTGTTTCAGATACTTTATTTGCGTTTGTGAGATACTTGGATGATCATGTGTTTGATCATATGCTACTTTAATGCTTGTTGGATGACATTATCCTTTTATCTCTATATGATCATTCACTTTGCTTGGTGATGAGTGAATGTATCTAATCATTATCATTTTGAGCGCTCCACCAAGATGCATGTGACATGGAAGAGTAACTCATGATTCTAACTCATTGTGCATTTGCAGTCCAAAGCAAATCTTAAACTATGCACAAATTTAGGGGGAGCTCTTACATTTCACATACTTCTCAAAGCGACAATGTTTTTCAATCTTATTATCATTTGTCGAAGCTTTGATCTATATGTTGTCATCAATTACCAAAAAGGAGGAGATTGAAAGTGCAACTATCCCTAGGTGGTTTTGGTAATTCCTAACAACATATAGCTCATTGAGCTAATGCTATTTCAAGTTGAATATTTCAGGAAAGCTCAATGATTGGCATGTCATGGATGAGAAAAGTGGACCCCTCAAAATGCTAAGGACAAAAGGATTGGCTCAAGCTCAAAGCTCAAAGCTCAAGACTCTACATTTTATATTTTAGTGATCCAATATCACATTGAGTCTATAGGAAAAGCCAATACTATCAAGGAGGGATGAGGTGTTGCTTAATGGCTTACTTGCTCAAAGTGCTTAGTGATATGCTCCAAAGCCCTCAACTACTTTCTCACATCCACATATGACCTAAACCATAAGTCAAACTCGGCCCCACCGATTCTTTCTATCCGGCGCCACCGAGTTCAGATGTCATAGCCACTGCCACAAACCCTAGGCAAATCGGTCTCACCAATAGGGATCTCGGTCTCACCGAGATGGGATTGTAATCTCTCTGTTTCCCTTCGTAACGTTTCGGTCCCACCGAGATGAGCGATCGGTCCCACCGATATTGCAATGTAAACTCTCTGTTTCCTTTTCGTAACATTTCGGTCTCACCGAAATGAGCGAACCGGTCCCACCGAGTTTACCTGACCAACTCTCTGGTTAGCTTATTACCAAAATCGGTCCCACCGAGTTTGTGTAATCGGTCTCACCGAGATTACGTTATGCCCTAACCCTAACCATATCGGTCTGACCGAGTTTCATGGCGGTCCCACCGAAAATCCTAACGGTCACTAGATTTGCTGAATCGGTCCGACCGAGTTTCTCAGTTCGGTCCCACCGAGTTTGGCAAGTTGTGTGTAACGGTTAGATTTTGTGTGGAGGCTATATATACCCCTCCACCTCCTCTTCATTCGTGGAGAGAGCCATCAGAACAAACCTACACTTCCAACTTACATTTTCTGAGAGAGAACCACCTACTCATGTGTTGAGACCGAGATATTCCATTCCTACCATTTGAATCTTGATCTCTAGCCTTCCCCAAGTTGCTTTCCACTCAAATCTTCTTTCCACCAAATCCAAATCCTGTGAGAGAGAGTTGAGTGTTGGGGAGACTATCATTTGAAGCACAAGAGCAAGGAGTTCATCATCAACACACCATTTGTTACTTCTTGGAGAGTGGTGTCTCCTAGATTGGCTAGGTGTCACTTGGGAGCCTCCGACAAGATTGTGGAGTTGAACCAAGGAGTTTGTAAGGGCAAGGAGATCGCCTACTTCGTGAAGATCTACCGCTAGTGAGGCAAGTCCTTCGTGGGCGACGGCCATGGTGGGATAGACAAGGTTGCTTCTTCGTGGACCCTTCGTGGGTGGAGCCCTCCGTGGACTCGCGCAACCGTTACCCTTCGTGGGTTGAAGTCTCCATCAATGTGGATGTACGATAGCACCACCTATCGGAACCACGGCTCAAAAATCTCCGTGTCTCCAATTGCGTTTGAATTCTCCAAACCCTTCCCCTTTACATTCTTGCAAGTTGCATGCTTTACTTTCCGCTGCTCATATACTCTTTGCATGCTTCCTTGAATTGTGTTGAGATTGCTTGACTTGTGCTAAGTTGCTAAAATCTGCCAAGAACTAAAATTGGGAAAAGATTAAGGTTTTATTTGGTCAAGTAGTCTAATCACCCCCTTTAGACATACTTTCGATCCTACATCGAGGCCATCGACCGGGAACTCCTAGACACGGCAGCGAGGTGAGGCACTAGCACTAGCCGCAGCAGCAGTGAGCAGCAGCGACGGCGGTGCTCGGGTGGTGCGAGGGAGAGAGCCAGAGGAGGGGGAGAGGTACTGGGAGAGAGAGAGGTCAGGGGGTCTCTGGCGTCTCTAGACGCGAGGGAGAAGCAGGAGGTGGCGAGGAGACGTGGCCGCGGCCGTCTGCGCGCCGGGGACGTAGCTGCTTCTCCTCCTGGCAAGAGGAAGAAGACAACGATGCCCCTGGTGGGCTGGGCGAACTCTGGTGTGCTGGGCTGCTACATGAGTTGGGCCAGGTAAGTTACAGGTACTCCCTCCTTCTCTGTTTTCTGTTTTATTTACTATTTTCTTTTTCTTTTATTCAATTGCCACTGAATTCAAATTCAAACAGATTGAAAACAGTGCCAAAACTCCCCTCGATATTTTTAAGTCACTTAATGGACATTCTCCACGTATATATAAATATCTCAGGGCATTTGAATATTTATTCATTATATATTATGAATATAACTCCAAATTCAAATAGACTATGATTTAAATTCAATGTCCCAAAATATTCCATAAAAATGTTCCAAAATTTTCGTTTGATATATATATATCTCTTGCCAAAATTACCAAAATAATTTTTAGGGCATTTTGGAATCACTGAATGCAATTTAAAGGGTTCTTGCCCTTCTTTTAAAAGTTTTGAGGCTTTCTAATTTCCTCAGTTCTAGTTTCATAAATGTATACGTGAAACATAAGTGCTCTAAGATGCAACTAATACAAGCAATAATCTAGGGCTGTGACAGCTCACCCCCACTAAACAAGAATCTCGTCCCAAGATTCAAGACGTGAGGTAAGAAGACAGAGGGGACATGGGACTGACACGGTCTTCATGATCCATTTCATTTCTCAAGGATATTGATTCATTGCTTCGTATTGATCTTGACGTCTTTGCTTTCGAGATCTTCATCCAACACGATGACGACAGAAAGAAATTCTATCGGAAAGGATCATTGAAGCTCTGCACACCAGCCTAAGGAAATTCACAAATGATTGTTTGAAGGAGTTCTAAGAAATGGCATACTCAATTGGAAAGGGAGCTAGGGTTTTGAGACAACTCGGCAATGGAAGGCACATTCCGATTGTTACCGAGGATTTAACCCGGTGACTGAGCGTGCTCTCAAGAACTTGAGCATTTCCATATTCATCAAGGTCTTACCAATATCCGTGCCAAGGATCCTGGAGCTTTCTGAAAATCACTAGAAATTCTAGACAGCAAGGAAAAATCTACCTTCTGGTGTGCTGCTAGAGCTTTCTGTAACAAAGACAATGCAAAAAGAATCAATTCATTTGGACTTGTGGTTTAGAAATGATGGCTGGTCAAAGTTTGGTCAAATTTCTGAATAAATTTGAATTAACAGAAATTCCTGGGGGGGGGTGACGTCGAAGGCTTAAAACAGAAATCGCCTCCACTCGTCCCGCTTCGGGCGCGAGTGGTGAGACCGACAGGTGGGTCCCGCGCGTCTGGAGAGAGAGAGAGAGCGAAATAAGAGGGAGACGGGGCTTCGCCGGAGCTCACGCCGGCGACGAGGGGGTTTGGGGCTAGGCTAGAGGGATAGGATTGAAGCGGGGCTCATGGCGCACCTGCCCATACCCGTGGCTTGGCGAGAGGTGGTCGGAGCTGGTTGCAGTTGAGCTCGCAAGCTTCGGTGGCGGACGGGTTTCGCCGGAGAGGAAGAAGACGATGACTAGAGGCGGCTCCGAGGGCTCCACGGGGTCCAGGCAGCACCAGCAGACCCCCAATGCCCCGCCCAATCAGCTGCTTGAGCTCGAGAGGCACCGGAGCGTGGCGGCTGGACTGCGGGGATCGCCGAAGTCCTCTGGTCGGGGCGACGGCCAGAGGCCTGCTTGACCGGGCTTCTGCTCGTCTACGTGTTCGTGGGGGTGGTGTGGAGTGGTGCGTGGCTAGCAATGGAGGAGGGGAGCACTATATATAGCCGGAGCGGAGGGGGGGGAACGTGTCGCCGCCGGAGCGTTCTGGACACGCGGCGAATGTTGGCGAGAGGCTCCAACAGGAGGGGGCAAGTTGCCGCGTCGACTCAGGAGCTTGCCGACACTCGCGGACGCGCACAGGAGGCGGTTGGGGATGAGGACAAGCGCACGCGCACACTGCGGCGTTTTGGCCGCGACGTGCCCGTGCTTGATACGGCGGCTCCGGCGTCGGCGAGCGCCAGGGAGCGGTCAAGTGTGATGTGTCGAGGCTGGTGGCGCGGGGTGGCAGTTGGAGGCGAGCGCTGGATCGAGCATGCACGAAAGAGAGCGCAAGGCGCCAGCCAGAGCGCGTCGAGACGCATGACAGGCACCGTGTGCATGTACGGTCACCAGGCTGGCATGCTCAAAATGACACTCAGGAGCGGCCAAACCTTGTCTACGCTCTCGACCGTGCAGTGTTTAGTCTAGGGGAGTTGATGGCTCATGCCCAGGTCGACCAGAAGTGACTCCACCTAGCTGACAAGTTTCTGTATAGAAACTTGGTCGCCAAGTTTGACCACCTTCTAGAAGGCCATTAGGGCTGATCTCCTGGGGTTTAGGGTTTCTTAGGAGGGTGCCTAAGCTCAAGAAAGATCAGGGCTAAAAGCTTAAGGAAAAATGTACTTGTTGTACAAAGTGCATTTCTGGTCCAGAAGTGAAAAGATTTTCTACAGCAAAAATATTGCAAAAAGTGAGGCAATATTTTTACATGGGAAGGTATGCCAGGGTTCTAAGAATATTTAGGAATTATCTAAGATTTTTCTGAGCAAGAAAAATTGAGGTTGCTTTGGAGCACAAGATTCCGAAGTGAGTTTCAGAGAGAGAAATGAATATTTTTCTATTAGGAAAAATATTCATTGGATTATTTTGGATATTTGTGGGAGGAATAAGGTAGATAGGTCACTTGGGTGAAAGCCAAGGATATGCCCAAGTGACAAGTCCATTTGAAATGATTCAAAACCCAAATCAAATCAGGGCAAAAACCATGGTGAAAACCAAGTCCGGAAAAAGAGAGAAGGCAAGTCCGGCAAAAGAGAGAAGGCAAAATCCAGGCTGTCACAAACCTCCCCCACTTAGGATGAATCTCGTCCCCGAGATTCGGTTGCTTGGGAAAACCATTCTGGGTATGCAGTCCTTAAAAATTCATCTCTTTCCCAGGTTGCTTCTTCTTTAGTGTGATGCTCCCGCTGAACCTTGTAAAATCTTATCTCTTTGCTGCGAGTGACCCTTTCTATCTGATCCAATATTCTGATTAGCTTTTCCTCATAAGTCAAATCCTTAGCCAATTCTATTTCTGCCATATCAGTCCTTTTCTCCGGGGCGAGATATATCTCCTTAGCTGTGAGATGTGAAACACGCTGTGTACTTCTGACAATTCTGGTGGCAATTCCAATTGGTATGCAACTGTTCCGACTCTGGCCATGACGGGGAATGGACCGATATATTGGGGTGCCAATTTTCCTCGAGTCTGAAACCTCTTGACTCCTTTCATAGGGGTGACTCGGAGATATATGTGCTCTCCGGGTTCGAAGCTGATGTGACGATGTTTGGCATCATAGTAGCTCTTTTGTCGGGATTTGGCCAGTTGCAGTCTGTCCGGGATTTCCTTGACTTGCTTCTCTTCTTCAAGCATTAAATCAGTCCCGAAAATACGGCTCTCCGGTTTGAGACCAATTCAATGGGGTGTGGCATTTCTGGCCATACAGGGCTTCATAGGGTGACATCTTCAAGCTGGCCTGGAAACTGTTGTTGTAGGAAAACTCGGCGTAAGGTAGACAGTCTTCCCATTTGGTTTTGGGCCAATGTACATGCCCGAAGCATATCTTCAAGTATTTGATTTACTCACTCAGTTTGTCCATCTGTCTGAGGATGATAAGCCATGCTGTACTTCAGGGCGGTCCCCAAGGCTTGATGTAGTCGGGACCAAAATGCGGAGGTGAAGAGCGATCCCTTGTCGGATGTGATAGTCTTGGGTACTCCATGTTGACTGACGATTCTTGATACATACAGTTGTGCGAGTTGATTTGCACGGTACGTAGTCCGAATAGGCAGGAAGTGTGCCACCTTGGTTAGGGTGTCCACTATGACCCATATCGCGTCGTTTCCTCGATGAGGCCTTGGCGGTGATGAAATCCATGCAAATATCGTCCCATTTCCATTGGGATACCGACAGAGGCTGGAGGAGCCCGGCGGGTTTTTGATGTTCCTCCTTCACCTTATTGCATATGTCGCAACAGGCCACAAAGTATGCGATATCTTTCTTCATTCCATCCCACCAAAATATTTGGCGAAGGTCCTCATACATTTTGGTACCACCGGGATGAATTGAATATGGTGCTTCATGCGCTTCTACCAATATTTTCTTCTCCAGACTCTCTCGGTCGGGTACGCAAAGCCTTCCGCGAAACCGTAACGAACCTTGCTAATCCATAGAGAACTCTGGTGCACGCCCTTGGTGCACCTTCTGAACATATATTTGTAACACCTTATCCTTCGCCTGAGCACTGCGGATTTCTTCTTCGAGAGTAGGGGCAACTTTCAATATATTGGTAAGACAGGCGTCGGTGATCACCAAGTTTAGCTGCATGATTTCTTCATAAAGCTCCGGAGGTAAGGAATCCATTAGAGCATTGAGATTGGCCGGTTTGCGGCTGAGGGCGTCATCCACCACATTAGCTTTGCCCGGGTGATAATTTATTCCAAGGTCGTAGTCCTTAACCAACTCGAGCCATCTTCGCTGTCGAAGGTTCAAGTCGGGCTGAGTGAATATGTACTTGAGACTTTTATGGTCGGTGAATATCTTGCACTTCTTTCCAATCAGATAATGTCTCCAGATTTTCAAAGCGAGCATCACTGCAGCCAATTCAAGATCATGAGTAGGATAGTTTCCTTCATGTTGCCGCAGTTGGCGAGATGCATTGGCCACCACTTTGCCATCTTGCATGAGTAAACACCCCAGTCCTTTTCTGGAGGCGTCGCAGTAAACGTCGAAACTGTGGTAGATGTCTGGAAGAGTTAATATGGGTGCCGATGTCAGCATGGTCTTTAACTCATTGAAGCTCCGTTCGCAGTACTCAGTCCATACGAACTTCTTGTCCTTCTTGAGGAGCTCAGTCATTGGCTTGGCGATCTTGGAAAATCCTTCAATAAAATGGCGATAATATCCGGCCAGTCCAAGGAAAGTCCGGATTTCTGAGACGGTGGTGGGTGCAGACCAATCAAGTACATCTTTGACCTTGCTTGGGTCCACCGAGATTCCTTCTGCCGAGAGGATATGTCCAAGGAATCCCACTTGCTGGAGCCAAAACTCACATTTGCTGAATTTGGCATACAGTTGATGATCGCGAAGCCTTTGCAGAACTGCCCGAAGATGCTCCTTATGCTCGTCCTTGCTCTTGGTGTAAATGAGGATGTCGTCAATGAACACCACCATGAATTTTTCCAAGAAATCCATAAACACCTTGTTCATCATATGCATAAAGAATGCAGGAGCGTTGGTGAGGCTGAAGGACATAACGGTGTATTCATAAAGACCGTACCGGGTGGTGAACGCGGTCTTAGGGATATATTCCTTCTTTATCTTGAGTTGATGATATCCCGTCCTCAAATCAATCTTTGAGAATACTTTGGCCCCACTGAGTTGATCAAACAGATCATCAATCCTCGGCAGTGGATACTTGTTTTTAATGGTGACGTCATTCAGCTGCCGGTATTCTACGCACATTCGTAGGCTGCCATCCTTTTTGCCCACGAGGATTGCTAGTGATCCCCATGGTGAAGAGCTTGGACAAATGTATCCTTTTTGCAGCATCTCATCTAGTTGTTTCTTCAATTCCACCAACTCTGAGGAGGGCATCCGATAATATTTCGTATGTATCGGGGTGGTTCCAGGCACCAGGTCAATAGCAAACTCCAATTCTCGGTCTGGTGGCATGCCGGGTAATTCCTCAGGAAATACATCCGGATACTCACTGACCACCGGGATTAATTCCACCTCTTCTGCCACAGCTGCAAAAACCATATCCTTCGTGGGGATGCGCTTGCGGGCATAAAAACTTGTGGTGCGACCTTCCATATTTTTCAGGGTAGCTTCTTTGGTCGCACAGCTGATGCAGACTTGGTATTGGGTTAACCAATTCATGCCCAGAATGACATCCAATTTGTTGGAATCAATGATTATCAATGATGTTGGAAACTTGACGCCCTTGATATCAATCTCCAAATTTCGGCAGACGAGATTGCTTCTGAGTATGGATCCCGGGGATTGTACCCGCATGTGTTTTCCCAAAATCGAGCAAGGAAAATTGGTTTGGGAAGCAAAACCCCGCGAAATAAAAGAGTGGGAAGCCCCAGAGTCAAATAAAATTACGAAGGGTATGTCGTTAACAGGAAACATACCAATGACGATTCCGGGTCCTCTTGGGCTTCGTCTGCGGAGATGTGACGAACTTGCCCTTGGATTATATCAGGGACGGAATACGGCTCCATGTAGTTGACTTGCGGCTGATATGGAGCTACGTGCTTGGTGTTCTTGGGACACTGTCGGGCGTAGTGCCCGGTTTGACCACAGCTGAAGCACGAATTGTTGCGCTGACAATCGTCGCGCACCGGGCTGGTCACGACATTCTTGACTGGTGTAGTAGTCTTGTTGACATTCTGCTGCCAATTGGGTTTGTACTCCACCTGAGTCTGCTGCCAAGTACGAGCCTTTTGCACTGGTTGCATATCCTGCTTTGGCTCGAATTTGCGCTTGTGGTCATTAGCAGCTAGCTTGTTGTCGTGTAGGAGCTTGTGTTCCCTTTCGGCGATGAGGGCCTAGTTCACTAGAGTCAGGAAGTCTGGGAAATCAAACATGCTGAGAGTGCACCTGAGATGCTGATTTAGGCCTCCAAGAATCAATCGATCTTCCGCTCTTCGGTGGCCACATCATGGAGAGAATAGCGGGCCAGATGGTTGAATTTATTCAGGTACTCGGCGACGGTCATGCTGCCTTGAGTGAGAGCGAGAAATTCGCGTTGCTTGATCTTCATGACTCTGGTGGGAATATGATACTTGCGGAAATGATCCTTGAATTTTGTCCAAGTAATTTCCTCGTCCGCAGGCCATATTGCTTTGGCATTATCCCACCATATAGCGGCAGCTCCTTCGAGATAATGTGTGGCGAAGGGAACCTTGTCTCCTTCGTCTGTGCGAGCAATTTCCAGTTTTCTCTCAATAGTGCTTAGCCGGTCGTCGGCGTCCAAAGGATCAGTAGCCTGGCTGAAACTGGGAGGCTTGGTTCGCTAAAAATCTGACAGCTTGGAATGATGGCCATTCTGGTTTCCATTCTGTCCAACCATAAGTTGTACACTTTTCAGTATTTCCAGCAGATCGTTGCTCCTTCTTTGTTCAAACATTTGCAGGATTTGCTCAGTGGAAGGTGGTTGTGGCGGTGGAGGCGGAGGTGGCTGGTATGGCTCAGGGGAATGTCCTGCCTGTCTTGCGGAATGACGGACAGGGACATCCTCACCAGCTTGACTGCTGCTGCCTCCACGCGGCATCCTATTTTTCGTTTTCCCAATACATAGCAACAATGATGAGAAAATTCCAAAATGGGGGAAAACCAATGACAAATCCCGGAAGAAAACAGCGAATGAAAACCAAGTCAAATAAAAGAGTTCAACATAATATACATAGTCCCAACGTGAAAGAAAACATCGCAATGGGTCTACTACCCTCTTACATGAAACTACGCATCATGACAAGTGCGATTACAGCCATACATCATGCTCATGACAACCACGATACTCTAACGGTCTACTGCTCGGATGGTGCTGCTGCAGGCTCGTCTCCTGTGCCGGACCCAGATCCTGAACTGATAGTAGAGACCTCCGGGGGAAGAGAGGTGCGCTGGTGCTGCCTTGAGGGCTCTCCCTCAGGGGCAGGCGGGGGAAGGGATTTGAGCATAGGAGCGGCAGGAGTAGCGATAAGAAAGACCAAGCAGTAGGAGCGTTGCGCGGGTTCACCGTCAGAGGGTTAACGGTACCCTGCGAGGTCATCGGGGGAACGGAGGTGGCAGGAGCAGAAGTGTAGATGACAGCTGGAAGAGGGTTCCTTACACGAGCAGCAGCGAGAGCGGCGCGAGCGCGTGAGAGCTCCCGAGCTAACTCGTAGTTAAGGAGATAACTAGCGGTGATGTAGCATGCATGGTGGCTAGTGGGACGATCGCACGCCGGATTAATCAAAGGAAAGCGGATACGCCCATTCTCGTGCAGAGATGGATAGTAGAAAAGACCAGGGTGGGTGTGCATGCGAACCTCATTGTAGCGCAAGTCTACAAGAGCCTCGATAGCAGCAAACTGAACCACCTGAGATGGCGTAGAAGCAAGACCACCCTTGGACGAACGAGTGTAAGCGTCGGATGGGGAACTGTGGTGGAGAGTGACCTCAGCATAATACTCATACAATGCACCGGCCAGATGCTCGCGATACACTCGATACTCTGAATCAGCACCCTCTGGATAGAGTCGTCGCCACACGTTCTAAAGCAGGTGCGGCGATGTGCACGGAGCTGGCTCAGGATGGTACAAGATCGGTACTGGTGCCATGTACACTCACAAACCATTCAATTAGTAATAACAACAATTAAACATGCATGCAATGCAACAACCAATTTCTATGACTACCGGCACTCAATGAAGCTATCTACCGTTTTACTAGTGCACTACCGGTCTAGCGTGTCCTACAATCAGCGCGGCTCTGATACCAAGCGTTGTGGCACCCCGGCTCAGAGCAACCGGTTTACCCTGCATTGCTAGCCCAGAGATCGAGTCTTCTGGCAATACACAACAACAAGGTACAGAAATAACCGCTTTATTGATACTAGCAGGATACAAAGGTCTGATATTACATCGAGGTTCGAGGCCAAGCAGCACACACGGTGCTGCTGGACAGTATGTACATTATTTAATGAACCTGGCTGGGGCCTCGATCACACGAAACTACGCGGCAGCGGAAGAACGACGAAGTGGAACTCCATAGAACAGGGACACCAACGTGCACACGGCCTAGACATGAGATGCGCTCCGGTACGAATCGACTTGCCTGAAAGCTGGCATAACACGCCAGGTCAGTACATTGAATGTACTTGCAAGCTCACAACAAACATAAGCACGATGATAGACAATATCATGATAATTAATCAAGTTAAATTAATGCAAGAAATACTACAGATGCAATGCAGCCAAACAGTGCACCGAGTCACGCTGACTCGCTTATCAGAGGGTTACCTCGTAACCAAACGGTGACCACACCGGGGTCATATCTGAACCAAAAACCCATGAACACCTCGAGTGTTCAAGGTTCACCACGAAACAATGCATCACAACGATCTATCAGTTTGCAAGAATAATTATAAAAGTTAATCCATGGTGTGACTTACTCCCGAGTCTTGCCCATAACCGAGGGCGCGGCTATCGATAGATTAAATACACTCTGCAGAGGTAGCGCACTTTACCCACACTACGGAATACCTGGCCTCGCACTCCCATTCGGGTGGACCAAAATATTCCGACGAAACCCTTCCTTTGTCATGCACTCTCCCCGGCCACTCCGACCATCTCCCTCTCAGGGCTAGGTCTTGGGTGGCCCCGTGTCTACCAAAGACACCAACGGCCACCGTCGTGGCAAAACGGTCCCAAATGGGGACAAGGTACCATAAAAACAAATACGAGCACACAAGGTTATGTCTGCCTACCGGGCCAGGGTATGCACGCCCATAACCTTCCCTCGCGGGAGGCACCGGTGAGAGCCACAACAAAGGACCGAATCAAGACCTTCCCATTACGTAAATGTGGTCCCACTGAATTAAAACCCGATTCAGTGACACCATGATGTGATCAACATCATATTCAAGTTGAACTTAATCAGGTTTAACTTGGATAAAAACTATTTATCAAAAACATGATATGAAAAATAATTTTCATGCAACTACTCGTCATGCAAAGCAAACAACTCATGTTCATGGATCAAACATAACTACATAATTACCTTGCAACACTAAAGACCAAAACTTTCTGGTTATAACTCATTTTTATCAGCAAGCAATATTTTTATTAGTTCTTTATTTAAATGGAAATACCACTTAGTAAAATTACTACCATTAATTTCCATAGCAATATTCATAGTGCAAAATATTACTCTACTTAGCCAAGCAAGTTCATGCATTCAACCAGAAACTAAATCAAGCATATCAAGCATGGTGAAGTAACTAGAAATTAACCAAAGTTATTTATCAAATTTTAAAGGCAAATAATAACTCATATTCAAGTAGAAAATCATAGATATTGAAATAACACCATCCAAATGCTGGTGTGGCTTGCCTTAGTGTAGAGGTGGATCACACCCCTCTTGGTTTGCTTCAAGACAAGCTTCTCCTTCTGAAAATAATTTAAAACCACAAAAATAAATGTCAAAACACATTCTGAAAATCACCAGAAATTCTAGACAGCAAGGAAAAATCCACCTTCTGTTGTGCTACTAGAGCTTTCTGTAACAAAGACAATGCAAAAAGAATCAATTCATTTGGACTTGTGGTTTTGAAATGATGCCTGGTCAAAGTTTGGTCAAATTTCTGAATAAATTTGAATTAAACAGAAAATCCCGTGGGGGGTGACATCGAAGGCGTAAAACAAGAATACGCCTCCACTCGTACCGCTTCGGGCGCGAGTGGTGAGACCGACAGGTGGGTCCTGCGCGTCAAGAGAGAGAGAGAGAGAGAGAGAGAGCGAAATCAGAGGGAGGCGGGGCTTCGCCGGAGCTCATGCCGGCGACGAGGGGGTTTGGGGCTAGGCTAGAGGGATAGGATTGAAGTGGGGCTCGTGGCGCACCTGCCCGTACCCATGGCTTGGTGAGAGGTGGCCGGAGCTGGTCGCAGTCGAGCTCGCAAGCTTCGGTGGCGGAAGGGTTTTGCCGAAGAGGAAGAAGACAGCGACTAGAGGCGGCTCCGAGGGCTCCACGGGGTCCAGGCAGCACCAGCAGACCCCCAATGCCCCGCCCAAGCAGCTGCTTGAGCTGGAGAGGCACCGGAGCACGGCGGCTGGACTGCGGGGATCGCCAGAGTCCTCTGGTCGAGGCGACGGCCAGAGGCCTGCCCGACCGGGCTTCCGCTTGTCTACGTGTTCGTGGGGGTGGTGTGGAGTGGTGCGTGGCTAGCAATGGAGGAGGGGAGCGCTATATATAGCCGGAGCGGAGGGGGGGAACGTGTCGCCACCGGAGCCTTCTGGACACGCGGCGAACGTCGGCGAGAGGCTCCAACGGGAGGGGGCAAGGTGCTACATCGACTCAGGAGCTTTCCCACGCTCGCGGACGTGCACAGGAGGCGGTTGGGCATGAGGACAAGCACACACGCGCACTGTGGCGTTTTGGCCGCGATGCGCCTGTGCTTGCTGCGGTGGCTATGGCGTCGGCGAGCGCCAGGGAGCGGTCAAGTGTGATGTGTCGAGGCTGGTGGCGCAAGGTGGCAGTTGGAGGCGAGCGCTGGATCGAGCACGCGCGAAACAGAGCGCAAGGCGCCAGCCAAAGCGCATCGAGACGCATGCCAGGCACCGTGTCCACGCGGGGTCACCAGGCTGGCATGGTCAAAACAATGCCCAGGAGTGGCCAAACCTTTTCTACGCGCTCGACCGTGCAGTGTTTAGTCTAGGGGAGTTGATGGCTCATGCCCAGGTCGACCAGAAGTGACTCCACCTAGCTGACAAGTTTCTGTACAGAAACTTGGTCGCCAAGTTTCACCACCTTCTAGAAGGCCATCAGGGCTGATCTCCTGGGTTTAGGGTTTCTTAGGAGGGTGCCTAAGCTCAAGAAAGATCAGGGCTAAAAGCTTAAGGAAAAATGTACTTGCTCTACAAAGTGCATTTCTGGTCCAGAAGTGAAAAGATTTTCTACAGCAAAAATATTGCAAAAAGTGAGGTAGTATTTTTACGTGGGAAGGTGTGCCAGGGTTCTATGAATATTTAGGAATTATCTAAGATTTTTCTTAGCAAGAAAAATTGAGGTTGCTTTGGAGCACAAGATTCCGAAGTGAGTTTCAGAGAGAGAAATGAATATTTTTCTATTAGGAAAAATATTCGTTGGATTATTTTGGGAATTTGTGTTAGGAATAAGGTAGATAGGTCACTTGGGTGAAAGCCAAGGATATGACCAAGTGACAAGTCCATTTGAAATGATTCAAAACCCAAATCAAATCAGGGCAAAAACCACGGTGAAAACAATGTCCAGAAAAAGAGAGAAGGCAAGTCCGGCAAAAGAGAGAAGGCAAAATCCAGGCTGTCACATATGTCATGCCCAAGCTCATGAGGATAGAGACCACCTATTCTTCACTTGTCAATTCAGTACAAGGATCTAGAATTATTTGCAAATTCAATGGCTAGCTGGTCTATCTCCCACATAGTGTTTGATTGCTGCAAGGCAAAGTTTTGGCCAACCTTTCTTCAAAGAGGTTGTTTATTTGGCTGCATGGAACCTCTGGTTGCTAAGAAATGGAAGAATCTTCATAAATGAGAGGCACACCTTTGCAGCATGGAAGAGGAGCTTTATCCATGATATTACTCTACTGTCCCACAGATTGGAGCCTAGCCTGAGGCCTTGTTGTTACATTGGATTAATTATTTGCCCTAGTTGGCTTATCTTTCTTCCTGTAAATATGTAATTTTGCATGTATATATGTACATAGGCTCATAGGTAAGTAGTTTTCTTCTAGCTTTACTTACCAGAACCTTTTGTATTTTGTTGGTTGAGTTTTAATAAAGTACTGTGGGGCTGTTGCCTCACAGTTTCCAATCAAAAAATATATATAGATGAAAGCAAAGTACAAAAATATAGAATTAAAAATAGATAATGTAACAAAGATTTGATGCAAATATATAGATAATGTAGCAACGGACAGTATATGTTCAAAAATTTAGGCCATGCCGACCATGGTAGGTTGAGATTGAACATACCGAGCGCTTCCTGAAGTCATCCGGAATGGTGAGATAGAACTTCGTTTCCGACTGGCCTTGACCACAGTTGCCCCGATTTGTGCTCGCACTGTGGACACATGAATGAACACCCACGAATCAGCTAGAACAAAAATGATTCCATGGCAATTTCCGCCGGTTGATGAACAGTGACGGACGGACTGTGATAAGAGATGAGTGAAAATTTTGCTAGGTTGATTACCTTCTCCATGTGAAAAATCCCCAGCCCAATCCCGCAGAAAACCCCAGTCGACCAGAGTCTAGAATGTTGGTGCAGATAGGCGGCGGAAAGCGGTAGGGGCAAAATTCCGTGCCGTTTGGAGCGCGACCTACGCCCACCGCCAACAGTCGTTGAGCTTAGGGTGCAGAGTTACGGAGGAGTCCGTGGCGAGTGAGTGGGGACGAAGTGGGCGAGGGTTTTCTTTTTTCCTTTTGCATGTGTGAGTGAACACACACGGTTCGCAGAGGCGACGGAGATTAATCGTGTGCGATAGTAAATCACTGAGATTGAATGGGAATCCAAATTTCCTTTGCCTTCATCCATGAGTTAATTTCTACGATGAACATAAACCCTGCTAATCACCGTGTTCAAATTTGACACTTTTCCGGGTTCATTTACAATATTTAGGGGATTATGTGCATTTTGTAGGCATTAATGCACATAATTCAAATTCAAACAATTGGTGCTTGAAAAGGTGCACAAGAACGGTCTAGAAAAACCATTCTCGTGGTATTTAATAATTTCTCAAGCCTTTTACAAGGAATGGGCAGAGATTTCAATGGAATGCATGGCAATAGTCAACCACAAATGCGTCATTTAATGGGTTATCAACTATAGAACAATGAAATACGTGCTTGAAAACATGACGCCTAGCATGGTGCCATGGTATGGCCTCACCGTGCCCTGGTTAAAAGCTGAGAAGGTTTGATTTATGTCATCATGCACGCCCTTCATAAATCGAACCATCACCGAGGAAGTTCAGTGCTTTTGAGAGGGAAATCACCAAGATTGAAGGGGAATCCAAATTTCCGTCCTATTTGTCATTCAGTTGTTTTCCAACGATCAACATACCGCCTCAAATGCAACGTGTTCAAATTTGACATTTTTTCAAACTCATTTACCATATTTAGGGGATTATGTGCATTTTCTAGGCATTAATTATGCACACAATTCAAATTCGACCAATCAGTGCATGAAAGGTGCACAAGAACGGTCTGGAAAACCATGCTCGTGCTATTTAGTACATTCTCATGCCTTTTACAAGGAATGGGCAGATATTTCAAGGAAATGTGTGGCAATAGTCAACCATAAATGCGTCGTTAACTGGGTTAACAACTATACAAAAATGAAATACATGCTTCGAAAACATGACGCCTGGTGTGGTGCCATGGTATGGCCTCACCGTGGCCTGGTCAAAATGTCGTCATGCACGCCTTTCATAAATTGAACCATCACCGAGGAAGTTTCATGGTTTCAAGGGGGTGATAACCCACAAGTATAGGGGAGCGCAACAGTTTTCAAGGGTAGAGTATTCAACCCAAATTTATAGATTCGACACAAAGGGAGCCAAAGAATATTTGAAGGTATTAGCAGCTGAGTTGTCAATTCAACCACACCTGGAGATTAATTATCTGCAACAAAGTGATCAGTAGCAAATTAGTTTGATAGTTTTGATAGTAGTGACAGCAGCAACGGTAACAGTAACAGTGATAGCAATAATTTGTAGCAAGTGTAACAGTGATGATAGCAATAGTAACGCAGCAAGATCAATATAAATAAATTCGTAGGCATTGGATCAATGACTTGTTGGATGATATTCATCATGTGACAGTTATAATCTAGGGTGATACGGCACTAGCTCCAGTTCATCGATACAATGTAGGCATGTATTCTGTAAATAGTCATATGTGCTTTATTAAAAGAACTTGCATGACATCTTTTGTCCTACCCTCCCGTGGCAGCGGGGTCCATATTGGAAACTAAGTGATATTAAGGCCTCCTTTTAATAGAGAACCGGAACAAAGCATTAACACATAGTGAATACATGAACTCCTCAAACTACGGCCATCACCGAGAGTGGGCCTGGTTGTTGGCACTCCGGGGTTGTCGGATCATAACATGTAGTAGGTGACTATAACTTGCAAGATCGGATCTAAAACATGGATATGATGATGAATTCATAAACGGTTCAGATCTAAAATCATGGCACCCAGGCCCAAAGTGACAAGCATTAAGCATAGCAAAGTCATAGCAACATCAATCTAAGAACATAGTGGATACTAGGGATCAGGCCCTAACAAAACTAACTCAATTACATGATGAATCTCATCCAACTCTTCACCGATCAGCGAGCCTACGAAGGAATTACTCACTCCCAGTGGGGAGCATCATGGAATTGGCGATGGAGATTGGTTGTCGATGACGAAGAACAAAGATCCCCCACTCCGGAGCTCCAAACGGACTCCAAATCTTCCCTCCCGAGGAAGAACAGGGCTTGGTGGCGGCTCCGTCTCGTGAAACACGATAATTCTTTCTCCCTGATTTTTCTGGAAATATGTGATTTTATAGTATCAGGGGGTCGTCGGCGGGGCCACCAGGTGGGTACAACCCACCTGGGCGCGCCAAGAGAAGGAGGTACGCCCTGGTTGGTTGTGCCCACCCAGGGGCCCCTCTCTGGTTGGTCTTGGCTCTAGTAATTCTCTTTTATTACATAAAAAATCTTCGCAAAGTTTCATTTCATTCCGAGAACTTCTATTTCTGCACAAAAATAACACCATGGTAGTTCTGCTGAAAACAGCGTCAGTCAGGGGTTAGTTTCATTCAAATAATGCAAATTAGAGTCCAAAACAAGAGGAAAAGCATGAGAAAAAGTAGATATGTTGGAGACGTATCAACTCCCCCAAGCTTAAACCTTTTCTTGTCTTCAAGCAATTCAGTTGATAAATTGAAAGTAAGAAAGAAAAACTTTTACAAACTCTTTTGCTCTTGTTTGCATAAATACGCTTAAACAACACCCAGGTTTTCAGCCATCATTATAACTAACCATGTCGACAATAACATTTAAAGATTATATTAACTCATATAAATGACATAATCAGCTAGCGAGCAATAATAAGATATCTCAAATAGCAACACGTTGTCAGAACAACCATGATATAATATAACAATAGTGGTATCTCGCTAGCCCTTTCTGAGACCGCAAAACATAAATGCAGAGCACCTCCGAAGTTCAAGCAGCGACTAAACATTGTAATTCATGGTAGAAAAGATCCAGTCATGATGCACCCAATATTAGCTATACATAATGCATAAATCATGTCAATTGTGCTCTTAGGGTCTGGCGCTTGTTTTAGAAGGTAATGACACAACATAGAAATAAATAGATAGTCCCTTCGCAGAGGGAAGTAGTGATTTGCAGAGGTGCCAGAGCTCAATTTTTAAAACAGAGATAAATGATATTTTGAGACAAGCACACTGCTTATTCACTTCACGACCATCAATTATCAACATCTTCCATGGTAAGCACGCTAGTGGTGGTTCCCAAGCGATAAAAGTAAAGGTTTACTCCCCCTCCACCATCAATCACACCCACGGCTTGTCCGAAATAACGGGTGCCGTCCATACCAACATCAGTCCCGGGGGAGTTTTGTTTAATTATTTGCATTTTTGAGTTCGGGACTGGGAATCCCTATTACCGCCTATTTTCTCAAGCGACGGCGAGTGAATAAACACCCGACCTGAGAATAATCCGCTTAGCATGGAAGATACCGACCACCTCCTGTCGTTCCATGAACGATCCAGACACACAAAAGGATAATTTTTTAGAAGTTTTTAGAGGTGGCACATGCAAATTTACTTACGACGGCAGGGTAATACCGTATATAGGTAGGTATGGTGGACTCATCTAGAATAACTTTGGGTTCAAGGTTTTTGATGTATAAGCAGAGTTCCCACTTAGTACAGGCGAAGGCTAACAATTAGATTGAGAAGCGGCCAGCTAGAGAGCAACAACAATCGTAACCAGGCATTATGCATAAGTAACACTGGACACTAGCATGAGTAGGATATGAACACCATGAACATAAATATCATAGAGGCTATGTTGGTTTTGATTCAACTACATGCATGAACATGTGCCCAGTCAAGCCACTCGAACATTCAGAGGAGGATACCATATCATCATACTACATCACAATCATTTTAACGCTGTGTTGATATCCAAGATAAATCATTATCCACTCCCAGCTACTTATGCATGGCATGAGAAACTACAATCTCTAATTGTCATTGCAAACATAGTTTAATCATAACGGGCCGAAGCATGGATACTAGGTTAAACATATTTACATAGACAGAACAAGTCGAGTTCATACCAGTTTCTCTTTGCCACGGCCAGTTCATCGGTATCATCATTATTGCCTTTCACTTGCACGACCAAATGATATGAAAATAATAATAGTGCAAGAGTGCCATGGACTAAGCTGGAATCTGCAAACATTTTATTCAACAGGAGAAGACAAGGTAAAATGGGCTCTTTATTAGTTCAACAATTATTCATATGAGAGCCAGTCAACATTTTCATCGTGGTCTTCTCCTCGGTAAGACTCGAATAAAAAGAAAATAAATTCAGAGAAACACACTGAAATGTTTTTGGAGTTTTTGGTTTTCTTGAACAAGCAAATAAAAAGGGAAAAGCAAAAACGAGAAAAACTATTTACACAGGAAAGCTCCCAACAAGCAAAAGAAGAACAAGGAAATCTTTTTGGATTTTCTTTGTAGTGCTACTACTAAACATGCATAGAAAGTAAACTACTACAACTAATTCTTTTGGTTCTTTCTAAAGTTTTTCAAACACACAAGAAGTAAGCAAGAAAATAAATCTAAGCATGGATGATACAATGAAAAAGTGTGAAAACCGACAAATAGAGTGATAAAAGTGAACATGAATATAATGTCGGTGGGAACACGTACTCCCCCAAGCTTAGGCTTTTGGCCTAGCTTGGTAGTCGATCAGTAGCCTGGAGGATAGTAGTCAGCGTGGTAACTCGCGGAGGCTCTCGGTGCGGACGTCTCGGCACGCCATGCCGCCAACACTGCTGCGTTGTGAGCTCGGGCCTCGCTCTCAAGAACAAAATATCTTTCCTTGCTGTTATAATCAAAGAGAGCAGGTGCAGGCAAATACGTGTCCACAACATGTGATTGGTTAAACAACAGATTATAAGTGAAGTTATCAGCCCTTCCCCTGAGAATCTTATGCACTTTCAAAGCATCAAAATCTAAATATCGAGTGGGTAGGATAGGATCAAAGGGCAAAGGTGAAACACCCAGCCCTTGTGCTAGACGTGTGTCATAAATCCCACCATAAAACCAGCCACTCTTAGCATTGTGCTGAAGTTTGCATGCAACAATCGCTCCAAGGTTATAATTCCTTTCACCCGTGAGAGTGGTGTGAATGAGGCTCAAGTCTGGCGCACAAAGTATGCTACAGTCTTGCTTGCCTACTATGCATTTCCCGTTAAATAAAGCAAAATACTGAATTGCGGGAAAGTGAATGCTCCGAATTGTGGGAAAGTGAATGCTCTTTATTCTTCCTTGACTCACTCCCCTACTTTCACCGTAACAAAGACTAGTCAAGAAAGACTCATACTCATCCTTTGATGGCTCATCAAGCGAACCCCAAAATGGAAGTTTGCAATGGTAAGCAAAATTCTCTAGTGAGATGGTATAAGGATTATCATAAAGCATAAACGACACCCTAGACTCACATGGAAAATATTTAAACCCTTTGACAAATGATTCAGTGAGAAGATGGCGCTGTTCACACTTATCTGAGAGGTAGGGACCGAGACCGGCATTGTGAATATATTGCTCGAATTCCTCCTTGATGCCCACTTGCATCATATACTAATCGCAAGGCCATAAGCAAGTTTTGGTGGCGGCATCTCACGTGGAACATTCACTCGGTTCAACATAAGACCGGCGAGCAGAACTGTCACTAGAAGATGCCCCCGAGGATCGTCTCCTCGAAGAACTCCTTCCAAAGAAGTTCATAATGTCCGCGTACAGTTTTTCCTATGAACAAAAATTTGAATTTTTAGTCCACAAAATTTTCTCAACAAAACTTTACAAAATTGATAGCAACTACTCAGAGGGATACATAGAGGCCATAGCAGGCATTCAAACTACTTAGAACACTAAGAATTCAACATGCAAGCTCATCTACAGCAGCACCTAGAGTAGCTAATTATTCAGAAATATAAACCCCTAAAACAAAAACTAATTGGACGAATGGTGGAGTCACATACCAAGCAACAATCCCTCGAAACAGTTTCGGAAACGGAGCTTCGAGCAAAGAGATCGAAATCTGCGGGTTTGAGCTCAAGAACACGGGAGAGAGAGCAATGGGGATTTTTTTTCTAGGGGTAAGTGATGATGTGGGCTAAAGAGATAAGTGAGGGGGCCCACGTGGGGACCACAACCCACCAGGGCGCGCCTGGGGGTCCTGGCGCGCCCAAGTGGGTTGTGCCCACCTGGTGCACCTCCCTTTGGTAATTTTTGCACCAAAAATTCTAAAATATTCAGAAAAAATCGTATAAAATTTCCAGGGCATTCTGAGAACTTTTATTTTTGGGTCATTTTTTATTGTACGAGAAATTCAGAAAACAGACTAAACATGGCATTTTATTTTATTTAACTAATAAAAACAGAAAACAAAAAGTAAGGACAGAAGGTAGTGCTTACTAAATTCATTAACTTCATACTGCTAAAAAATGATTCATTAATAAGGTTGATCAAGTCTTATTAACGACCACTTTCATTTAGCATGAAACCGAAGAACTTTCGTAAATCACTAAGTTACCTCGATGGGGATATGAATCTCCCCAAAAAATAAGCATTTGATATTTCTTTTTGACAGTAGGTAGAGGTATTTGAAAACTTCCAATAGTGATTGTCGGAGATTTTTCAATAACATTAATACCATTCACTTGGAATTGTTTCTTCGGAAAGTGCACCGTATGCTTATTACCATTAATATGAAAAGTGACCTTGCTTTTATTGCAATCAATAGCAGCCCCTGCATTATTCAAGAAGGGTCTACCAAGGATAATCGACATGTTGTCGTCCTCGGGAATCTCAAGTATAACAAAGTCAGTCAAAATAGTAACATTAGCAACAACAACGGGCACATCCTCACAGATACCAATAGGTATGGCAGTTGACTTGTCAGCCATTTGCAAAGATATTTCAGTAGGTGTGAGTTTATTCAAGTCATGTCTTTTATATAAAGATAAAGGCATAACACTAACACTAGTTCCTAAATCACACAAAGCAGTTTTCGCATAATTCTTTTTGATAGAGCAAGGTATAGTTGGTATACCCGGATCTCTAAGTTTTTTAGGTACTCCATCTTTGAATGTATAATTAGAAAGCATAGTGGAGATTTCAGTTTCCGATATTTTTCTCTTATTTGTGATGATGTCTTTCATATACTTTGCATAAGGAGGCATTTTCAAGATATCAGTCAAGCGAATACGCAAAAAGACTGGCCTCAGCATTTCAGCAAAGCGTTCAAATTCTTCATCATCATTCTTTTTAGTTGACTTGGGTGGAAAAGGCATAGGTTTTTGAACCCACGGTTCTCTTTCTTTACCGTGTTTTCTAGCAATGAAGTATCTTTTATCATATCTTTTATTCTTAGGTTGTGGGTTATCAAGATCAACAGGTGGTTCTATCTCAACATCATTATCTGGTTCTTTTTCATTATTTGGTTGGGCATCTTCATGAACATCAGAATTATCTTTTTCATTATCATTAGGTGGATGTTCATTACCAGATAGAGTTTCAGCATCAGAGATAGAAGTTTCATTTTCATTATCAGGAGGTTTTTCTATTTCAGGTTCACTAGAAGTATGCAAAGCCCTATAGTTTTTCTTTTTCTTTTTCTTTTTAGTAGGACTAGGTGCACTAGTGTTGTTTCTTTGTGAGTCTTGTATAATCTTTTTGGGTGTCCCTCAGGATAAAGTGGTTCCTGAGTCATTTTACCTCCTCTAGTTGCAACTCTAACAGCAAAGTCATGCATATTATTATCCATTTCATCAAGCAATTCTCTTTGTGATTTAGCAACTTGTTCTAGTTGGATTTGTACCATAGAAGCATGTTTTCCAACACCTCTAACATCATTTGAGATTCTAAATAACAAGTCACTCAAGCGAGCAATCATATCAGAATTATATTTCAATTGTTTCATAACATTTGCATTGAAGTGATCTTGTTTTCTAATGTAGCTTTCAAACTCATAAAGGCATTCACTAGGATGGATATTGTGAGGATTATCATTTCCATTAAACTTCATAAGAGAATTTACCTCTACCACCTTAGGCAGTGGTGGTGTATTAAGCCCATGTATTTCTTCAATAGGAGGTAAATTTTAAACATCCTCAGCTTTAATACCTTTTTCCTTCATAGATTTCTTTGCCTCTTGCATATCTTCAGGACTGAGATATAATATACCCCTCTTCTTCGGAGTAGGTTTAGCCGGTGGTTCAGGAAGAGTCCAATCATCATAATTTTTCAATATGTTATTCAATAATTCTTCAGCTTGAGCAATAGTTCGTTCCCTGAAAACACAACCAGCACAACTATCTAGGAAGTCCCTAGAAGCATCGGTTAGTCCATTATAGAAGATATCAAGTATTTCATTTTTCTTAAGAGGATGATCAGGCAAAGCATTAAGTAACTGGCAAAGCCTCCCCCAAGCTTGTGGGAGACTCTCTTCTTTAGTTTTCACAAAGTTAAATATTTCCTGTAAGGCAACTTGTTTCTTATGAGCAGGAAAATATTTTTCAGAGAAGTAATAAATCATATCTTGGGGACTACGCACACAACCAGGAGTAAGAGTATTGTACCAAGCTTTAGCATCACCCTTAATGAGAAAGGAAATAATTTGAGAATAAAGTAATAGCGAGTTTCTCACCATGAGTAAAAAGAGTGGCTATGTCATTCAACTTAGTAAGATGTGCCACAACAATTTAAGTTTCATAACCATGGAAAGGATCAGATTCAATTAAAGTAATTAACTCTGGGTCAACAAAGAATTCATAATCCTTATCAGCAATACAGATATGTGAAGTAGCAAACTTAGGATCATACTTCATTCTAGCATTCAGAGATTTTTCTTTATACTTGCATAGTAATTTCTCTAGATCATCTCTATCCTTACAAGCAAGAATATCTCTAGATGTTTCCTCATTCATAACATAACCTTCTGGTACCTTAGGCAATTCATATCTAGGAAGGCTAGTTCTAGCAGGTGTTTCAAGAGTTTCAGTTTCAAGCTCATCATCAGATTCAACAACATCATGTTGTATTACTCTAGCAATTTGTTCATCAAGAAATTCACCAAGTGGCACATCATCATTATCAAGCAAGGTACTAGCATCATCATAAGCATTATCCATAGCAGAAGTAGCATCATTAATAAGTTGCAACATATTTGAATTGATAGCATGTGGTGGTGTTGCAAGTTTACTCATAACAGAAGGTGAATCTAAAGCAGAACTTGATGGCAGTTCCTTACCTCCCCTCTTCTTTGAGGGAAACATAGTAGTCTTGGTGTCCTTTAGATTCTTCATAGTGATAAATTGATAATAATCCCAAGTGACTCAACAAATATAGCTATGCTCCCCGGCAACGGCGCCAGAAAAAGGTCTTCATAACCCACAAGTATAGGGGATCGCAACAGTTTTTGAGGGTAGAGTATTCAACCCAAATTTATAGATTCGACACAAGGGGAGCCAAAGAATATTTGAAGGTATTAGCAACTGAGTTGTCAATTCAACCACACCTAGTGATTAACTATCTGCAGCAAAGTGATCAGTAGCAAAGTAGTTTGATAGTTTTGATAGTAGTGACAGCAGCAACGGTAACAGTAATGGTGATAGCAGTAATTTGTAGCAAGTGTAACAGTGATGATAGCAATAGTAATGCAGCAAGATTAATATAAATAAATTCGTAGGCATTGGATCGGTGACTTGTTGGATGATATTCATCATGTGACAGTTATAACCTAGGGCGATACGGCACTAGCTCCAGTTCATCGATATAATGTAGGCACGTATTCCATAAATAGTCATACATGCTTTATTAAAAGAACTTGCATGACATCTTTTGACCTATCCCCCCGTGGCAGCGGGGTCCATATTGGAAACTAAGGGATATTAAGGCCTCCTTTTAATAGAGAACCGGAACAAAGCCTTAACACATAGTGAATACATGAACTCCTCAAACTACGGTCATCACCGAGAGTGGGCCCGGTTGTTGTCACTCCGGGGTTGGAGGATCATAACACCACTACAAAAAAAGACACATCCGTGACATTTTGGGCCGAACGAACTGTCATACTTATGACACTTCTACTTCTATGGTATCATCATAGATGTGGTGGGGTCCTACTTCTATGACAAAAAATCATGACAGAAAATGGGCTTTTCGTCCTGGGCGGGCCGGAGACGCAGCTGCATGACATTCTTTGGGCTGTCCATGACGTAAAAAACCGTGGTAGAAGCGAGGGCGCGGAAAATATTGGGGAATTCCCGGTTACGGTGGGTGATCGGGGGCCGAGCGATGCGTGTTTCTCTCGTACACGTACGCGCGTGGGTGCGAGGCGTTGGGCTCTAACTGAACCCGAGCGATTACACTGCAGGCTATGCGTTACACTGAACCCGAGCGATCGATCGATCCCTTGTTGTTAACTGAACCCGAGTGATTCCTTCGCTACTGTTGCTAACTGAAGCCGATCAATGCTACCTCTGGATGAACAGTGAGTGTTGTTGGGGAGTTTGGATGAACAATTCCCGGTGGGGGGTTGGATGAACATGACCCCGTGGTAGTAGAGGCCGTTGCCGCTGGATGAACAGTACCCCGATCGGTCGAGCCGGTGGATGAACAGGACCCCGTGGAGGGCTGGATGAACAGGACCCCGTGGAGGGCTGGTTGAACAGTAGCCGATGGAGGGCTGGATGAACAGTAGCCCGTGGAGGGGTGGTTGAACAGGACCCCGTGGAGGGGCTGGTTGAACAGTAGCCGATGGAGGAGCACGCGGTGGAGGCTGGATGAACAGGAGCCCGTGGATGAACAGTCACAGGTGGAGGCTGGAGGAGGTCGATGGTGGATGAACAGTAGCCCGTGGAGGCTGGAGGAGGTCCACGGTGGAGATGAACAGTATCCCGTGGAGTCCCATTTTGCGGTACGCACACCCCTCCCGATGAACAGGACCCCCGTTTCGACCGTAGCGCTCCAACACAAGTCCGTTTACTCTGTTTTGCGGTACGCCACACCCCTCCCGGTCAACAGGACCCCGTTTCGACCGTAGGAGGTCCAACAGAAGTCAGTTTCCTCCGTTTTGCGGTACGCCAGACCCCTCTCGATGAACAGGATCCTGTTTCAACCGTGGCCGGTCGAACACAAGGTCGTTTCCTCCGTTCTACGGTATGTCAGGCCTCGCTTCCATCAGTTGTTCCGTCCAAGCCGTTTGGCTCCCGATGAACAGCACGCGTTCCGTTGCCTCCCGATGAACACGACGCATTCCGTTGCCTCCCCATGAACACGACGACGACGCAGTTTCTCCGTTCCGACCCAACCATGTACACGAGCCCTGGCCATACGTATGCGCGAGTAGGCGTTCGAGACCCCGCCCGTATGTACGTATATGGCCGTATTTTCTTTCTTGCACCCTGGCCGCTGTACGTACGTGTACATGCTACATGCGCGCCTCTACTACGACACGTGCGCGCCTCTACTACGACACGTGCCCTTCCTTGCACGGCCACGGTTCATCGCTGCAGCCTGCAGACAGACCGATTGACCAGTATGTACGTGCACGTTCGCGACCAGAATGACAATGCTACGTACACTTCGACCAGGTGGGTCCCAACTGTCAGGCACTTCCTTGCGTGCGAAGATGTAGCTGGTGGGTCCCAGGAGTCTGGGGGCGAATCATTTTTTTGCCCGTAATATGGACGCACTTCCTTGTGTGCGAAGATGTAGCTGGTGGGTCCCAGCTGTCAGGGAGAGAAAACATTGTTTTCAGTGTAAAAAGGATGCAGTTGCATGCATCCGTCCATGGGCGTGGTGCGTCCCCACTATCAGCCTCTCACGTACAGTCATCTTCTGATGACTCTCGGTTGTTCACCACATTGACCACACCGTGCCGAGCGCACCAAGGCGAGTGGACGATGGCGAGGCCCCAGACTGGAACGACCCGGAGATGGGGAAGACGCGGCAGTGGAGTCGCAGATGGAGAGGGTGGGAAACTTGCCTAGTTCGGGTGCGCGGCAGCACTGCCGCCCACGGGAGATAGGAGCAAGAACAGAGGTTGAAGAAGGAGCACGACTGCTGGATTAATATCCAACGGTCCAGCTGCTAGAGTCATTTGTTGATTAAGTTGACAAAGCCCTGTGTACACGTCCGCTTAGTGGGCCCACAAGTCAGCCACCAAATATGACGGGTCCCAGCTGTCAAGGGGAGGAATAATTTTTTTCACATAACAAGGAGGCACTTCCTTTCGTGCGAAGATACAGCCGGTGGGTCCCAGCTGTCAGGGGGAGGAAACATTTTTTTCATCTTAATAAGGAGGAACTTTCCTTGCGTGCGACCATGGACCTCGTGGGTCCCAGCCATCAGGCTCTCCACGTACAGTCCTCTTCCGATGACTCTCGTTTGTTGACCACGCCGCACCGTGCGCAGCGGGGCGGTGGACGACGGCGAGGCCCCGGACGGGAATGACCCGGAGATGGGAAGCCGCGGCAGTGGAGTCACAGATTGAGACGAGGAGAAGGGTTATAACTGGTTTTGGTGCGGCGTGGGGCTGCAGTCGGTGGAGAATAACAGGAGGTGTGGAGGGATAGCCTAGCCGGCGGTGGGGTAGTGCTTCGTAGCGATGCGTGCTAAGCAGAGCCGCTAGCCGCCGGAGGCCGGACCAGGCGGTCCCGGTGACACTGGAGGAAGAAGACGAGAGATTGAAGGTGCATGCCGGCCGTTGGATATAAATCCAATGGCTGTGGATGTCATAATCATTTGTTGACCAAGTTGACAATGCCCTATGTAGGCTTCGACCTATTGGCCCACATGTCAGCCTGCAAAAATGTGGCATATATTTAACCAATGTTTTGTCCATTTGCTGGGCTTGGTGAACAAATAATTTCACATCAATGCGGCCCATTTATATTTTCTAAGAAATCCCAGCCCATTTGCACTTTCTTGAAATACACGAATTAGCTGGGCTCGTTCTATATATAATGTTAGGTTAGAAGGAGCATTTAATATAAAAAAATAAACCGGAGCGACACATTTTTTATATATAAAATTAACAAATTAGCGAGTTATTGCTCAAAAAAAATGAGTGTGTTATTATTACATTGGTCCTTAAAATCTTCGCAAGCTTTTGTACGCAATCACCAGGATTTTCCTTGCGTGTGAGTCAAAAACAACCAGGATTTTCCTTGCCAACTTCTCTTAAACATTTACTTTTATAAGTTAATAACACATGGGATGTTTTTATAATGTATATATAAGTCTCTATAAAATATACGATAATAGTAATAATATAAATTTATATAATGTGGTTAGAAGGGAAAACATAAATAGGAGACATCATTATTATTCTTATATATAGATAAACAGAAGAGAGATCTGTGTTTTATTAAAAAAAATACATTGGGCTGCCGATCTTTAAGAAAAAGCCCATAGGGCGATATGGACCTCAAAAAATAAGTTGAAACCACTGTCTCTGTATGTCGTGGGCTACGCATGTTAAAAAACAAAACCTAGGCCTAGCTGATACTTGTTTGCCATCTGGAAAAAAATGATACCAGCTAGATCCCCGAGCGAACTGGATTAAAGAGGGGGCCGGCGACGCGACTGAAGAAGCACATCAGGAGTGATTTTTTTTCTTTAGTGGATGGCTCTTGATGGCGTTTTTTTACTTGCCTCTGCACCATAAAACTTGTATTTTTAGCCTCCCAGTCCATGGTGGACCAGCAGCCCATTCGCTGGGCGGGCCAACCTACAGAAACCAGCACTCGATTTTTCATCAAGCCCCAAAAACAACGCAGTACTATGTTTGTTTTGAGGCCGAAAACATTACGGCAGGGGTTGAACAGGGGATGGGGGAAGGTAGAGCAAAAAGATTAAAAAGAGTTGATGCGCCGTTGCTACCCTAACAAAGCAGGTGCAATTCTTCTCGGGAAGAAGGTGTGCTGTTGAGACCCACACGTCACAAATCCCACAGTAGGCATACTAACAAGTTCACACACAAGTACAATAGAAAAGGTAAACATTCGTATCAAACTCAGGTTCATAGGACACGTTCATATTCATAGCCAATATTCACAATCAACAACTCAAAAGATTCATATATACACAAGTTCAGCATGTCTATGCATCCAAATGATTGATAGATAACACGGCAATATTCATACATAATTCACAAAAAGATTCAGATATACACATGTTCAGTATGTTTATGCATCCAAATGATTGAGATCACAACCAATATCATCCATGGACGAACTTTAATTACCTAGGGTACAGACTAGTAAATGGTGTTCAGTCGGAGGTACTTCTTGTTAAAATTAATGCTTGTACGAGTAAACTTTCGAGTACATAAGAGGCAGCACAGACAATCTGAAGTTTTCTTGTAGGTTTATCCTCAAATAGTGGCCTCGTGCCGAGGGAGGTTTGAGCAACTTGGCCACTACTTTCATCCAACTAGTTTACTGGCTCATCTTGGTCCTGTAGCTCGCCAAAATTCTACATTGCAGACAAGAAAGGAGGCGGTTGAGAAAATGAACCACCCAAATTTTTTGTGAAGTTCAACTGAAATGGAGCATCCCTGGCGTGCAGACTGATTAAGTGCCAGATGAATATACGCGTCAACCAACTTGTCTAGAATCTTTAGACTCCATGCCATACAGTTCGCTGCCATATGTGCCGATAACCAAAAGGCTGAAGTTGGGACCAAAGACTGGACTGTATTTTTCTGGGCTATGCGCCAAGCAATATTTTTGGCGTTCACTCTCCTAATACTTGGAGTTTGACAACTGGTTGACGCCGGTTGATACTCGAATGAATATAGGCACTTCTTCTTGTCAACATCGATGCCTGTCTGAGTGAACTTTGGAGTACATAGTAGAAGCATAAGTACATGTCCATCTGATCTTTTTGTGCAGTTCTACTGAAATCACCCAATGTAATGATTTGCCTCCGAGTTCAGGCTCCAAGTTACTCCTTTATGAAATCAGCAAACAGGAGCACAATACCAAATTACCAATACATATGACAAGCACAATAATCAGGATAAAGACCAGTACCAACCTGTGTGAGGTAGCATATCAATTACAATTTCCTTTGACTGGAAGCCAAGATAAGCCAAGCGACTGACAGCAAAGGAAGAAAGAAAGCCCAGATTAGCGACTGACAGGAAAGGAAGGAAGCTGTCGTGGCAATGAAGCACCCAAAGTTTTTGTGCAGTTCCACCAAAATCGAGCATCCATGTTGGCACATATATTGAGAGAGTAAGATTACTGTAATAGTGGGACTAGTTGATGAAACATACACTAAAAAATAGAAGCACCCTCATTATCTGGGTAAAGTTAGCAACATAGTAGTCTTGCTTAACGAGAGGTATTTGTTTGTTTAATCAGTGCCAATTAGCTCAACACTCAAAGCATTGCCATGTATCATAGGTTGGAAAACTTTAACGTGCAAAGATAACGGAGTTTCTCATGACAGTAGCACGATAGATATAGAGATGAAGCAAACTAATATGGATGAAGGCCTTAGGCCGGTACAAACCTGAGGAAAAAATCTTATTCATGTAGTCCCATAAGAGATGATAAAGCACTCACTGGAATCACTCAATAGTATATATTTTTGTGCACTCCAAATGTATGGTTGAAATCACTCTTGTTTACCAGTGTTGAGATTATATCGAAAGATTATTGAGAACTTCCAGCAGAGTTAAAGCACTGGCTGGGATACAGTTCATTGTATTGTCTTGTGTAGTTCCACTAAAATGTATGATTGGCGCAACATGGTCCCTATTTGCACAAGTAGGAACAAGGTGAAACCTTCATTATCTTGGTGAGAAAGGATAGAAAGACATTAGCATATTACTCTAACAGTAGCATCAAATTCATGATGGACAATACACAAAACATTGCCTCATTGATCCAATGGCAATACATTGACATGCAAAACAATAGCACTATTATGTCATGACACTAATAATATTCCATCCCCGCACCACCACATGATTCACCTCCATAGTCAAACATACACATGTACATGATTTAGCATAGGGTGCTGCTAAAGATTTGTTTAACTCCGACAAGAAAATTAGGCAGCAATAAATTAGTCGTACTTAAGTACTCCTAATTAATTAAGTGACCTTGCAAGAGAGATAGCAAAAGTGGAAGGGCTCCCTGGAGGATCGTCTCACATGTAAGGTAGACGTTGCTGGAGCCCTTGAACGGCCTCGACTGAGGCCTCTGGCTTCAGCAAGATCACCTTGGCCTGTTTATTCTTTTTCTTCTTCCTCTTCATGCTCTGTTTCTCTTTCTCCTCACCAGTTGGTGAAACCAAGTACATGATTGGCCTTCTATTTCTGAATTGGTTTTGTCAGTGAGGGAGTCAAGTGTACTACTAAACAATAGCATTATTTTCTCGTGGGAGTCGCAAAATACAGATGAACACGTGCATTAAATATCATTCTTAGCTAAAGGAAGGTTATGGCGCCAATATGGATGATGAGGATTGTAACACATATCTCCCTTTTTGAAGTTCCACCGAAATGAATCAACTATTCCATTCTGACATTCCAGTTAAACAGCACAAAAGTCACTTCTTTTAAGAATTGTTTTGTGCGGTGCACCAAAAGGTCACAACAGCAACCTGGTGAAATGGATATCCCTGTTTGCACAAAAAGCTACAGTCAGAGTCTCAAACAATTACAGGCAAAAACATTTGGTTAAACTTGTCATGGCTTATAACAGTGGCATGGCTTCATTTTACCAGGGGCATTAGATTAAGAACAGCTAAATTGGTATAAGGGCATGGGACAGTGGGTGCACCAGCAGTCCAACACCATGTACCTAAACAGGGTCACAAATTGGTGATTCAGAGTTTGTTGCCCCGAGAAACAAACATCCAAGAAACATATCTGGGTTGGTCCCATTTTTGTTCACTCTAGCCACCTACTCCTATGTGAGGATAGCAAATCTAGTCCTGGTCATACCACTGTGTACAACGTTACCCCTATATTTCCCTTTTCGACCAAGAGACCGGTTGGATGACCAGTCTGTACTACTTTCACCCCCTTTCCTTCCTGTTTGTACCAAGTCCGATGTACATACTAAATTCCCCCACCCCCACTTTATTTCTTGTTTGAACCAAGTACAAGATT
The DNA here is from genome assembly GCF_018294505.1 of Triticum aestivum. Classification (NCBI taxonomy): domain Eukaryota; kingdom Viridiplantae; phylum Streptophyta; class Magnoliopsida; order Poales; family Poaceae; genus Triticum; species Triticum aestivum. The sequence continues at coordinate 467,963,461 of NC_057799.1, read as the reverse complement.
CGACTCCATGAAGTAGCTTTACCTCTAACAATAGAAAAAAAGGTGACGTTGGACCATCTGATCGAGAGGGGCTGAGAGGTAGAAAATGATGCACATGCAGCTACATAGCGAGCTGGGGAAGTAGAGCTAAGGCGGTTTCGAAGGAAGATATACCTGAAGGTCGTCGGGATGTGGATAGGTGGGCAGCAGGAGGCCAGATCCGCACACACTAGGGAACCGACGAAGGGATCGGAGGACCTATCGCATCGGCGCTCGGCCAGAGATAACGGTGCGACCGGCAGTGGGTCTCCTCCCTCGTTGTCGACGACGGCCTAAACGCTGCCCCTCCTCCCCTTCACCGGTGGAGGGGGATACGTCCGGATCTGTAACCAGCGGTGAGGATAGAAAGACAGTGTTTTTTGAAGGGAGAAAGACAGTGTTACCACCGCTATCTTGTTTAGATCTGGAGAGGATGAGAGTGTGTGAATAGAGCAACCCTAGCAAGCAAGCGCGGAGGCTCCGGCCTATATATACGTAGTGGGGTAGTTTTCCTTTTTCACTCCATCAAAATAATCGTTTCAAATTGTGTACGTGTCAGGTCATCTTTTTTTAGTTGTTGATTGTTTTTTGAGATAGCTACCCGCTTATTCCAAGTGGTGTTACGGTGTGCCAGGTCGCACTTTGTATCATTCAAGTCTGGTACAAGACCCTCCATTAAATGAACAACCACCCCTCATAAAAATTGTGAACAAGCCCATGGCTAAAATTATCGGAAACGTGGGCTGCCCCAACATGCATTATTATTTATATTTTCTACTCCCTCCGTTCCTAAATATAAGTCTTTTTGGACATTTCAAATGGACTACAGCATACGGATGTATGTAGACATATTTTAAACTATGGATTCGTTCATTTTGCTCCGTATGTAGTCACTTGTTAGAATCTCTAAAAAGACTTATATTTGGGAATGGAGGGAGTATGTGGGAGTATCCTCAAACCAAAATGTGAGAGTACAATATTTATTTAGCCCCTTTGTAATTGGTGCTAAATTTTGACCAAAGATTTAACTGACAAAATGTTAGTGCATGTTAACAAAAATTATATCATTTGATTCGTATTTGAACATAGTTTTCAATGATGTAGGGGCTGTTTGGTTTCCAGCCACATATTGCCACACTTTGCCACACCTCACCTTAGGCAAATTTCACCAAGTTAGGTGGGTGTTTGGTTCTAGCCACACCTAAGACAAGAATTTTTTATTAGCAGTGAACCGCACATGTCATAGACACAAAAAGTGTGGCAAGATTCCCTTAGGCAAGCCAAAGTGTGTCTGAGCAACTCAAGTTAGGCAAGTGTGGCAAATGTGGCAAAAATAATGTGGCAACATAAGACAAAACATAGTCACAATCCAAACAGCCCCGTAATTTTTTGTGACATGCATGAACATTTGGTTAGTTAAATTTATAGTCAAAATTTAGCAAGGTGCGTCAAATCAACACATGCAAGTATCAAAAGGAAAGTCACGGCATGCATGCATGCGTTGTACTCCCTCCATTTCCAAATATAAGTCTTTTTAGAGATTGCAACAAGTGACTACATACGAAGCAAAATGAGTGAATCTACACTCAAAAATGAGTACTGCACGCGGTGGACGGACATGCAGCAGTGGATTCGATACTGTAGAAGCAGTAGTAGTAACATCATTGTTCGTCTTCTTGAGGAGGCGAAGAGCCAAGCGCAACCCGAACGTGGCAGTTGCGAACGCTCGCATGTCAGTCTTTGTGTAGGGGTGGGGCGCGGTGCGGAGCCTTGGAGCACGCATATAGTCAGGCTCTTGCATGAGACAAAATTGCTATTTGAGCCCACTATTATAGTTCTAGTACTTGCTATAGCCTTGTAAACCGGAAAGGAGTATTTGCCTTTCTAGAGATTTCAACAAGTGACTAGACTACACCGGGTGCAGTACTGGCTCAAATCTCAAATCTCATCAACCAAGGCATTTGGTGATTCGAGGAATGTATCTTTACTTTACAAAATTACCCTAATTAAACTCATACATTAATTACGTAGTTCTCTCATTTTCCTCTCCGCCTTGGCCGCGGTTCATAATATTGAGCACTCCTATATGACTAGCCGCTCTATCTACATGTGGGACATCAAAGCATCCGGGACTGCGTGCCATCCACCAAATCACAGCGAGGTGCTACAGTCGAGACTCACCGGTCACCCCGGTGTGGCCGTCATGACCCGTCATATCACAAAACCCACATCTTTACCAGCAGTGGTAAAGTGGCCTCGAAGTGGCCTCGAAGTTGGACTGGACGAAGCAACCATCATTTCACTAGAACTCTCAATGAAGCCCTTTCTCCCCTTTCTTAAAGAAAACCTCACTCCAGGCTACTCACTTCTGCCATTTTTCTTCTGTACGGACAAAGGAAAGGTGGGCGAATCAGTGATGCTGCTATATTTTCATTCCAAGAATCTTCTTTTTGTGAAGCACCGACCGATTCTCACAGCCTATTATTTTCCCGTTTTCATTGCGATTGTGGTTTCCTTTCAATTGCTTTTTGTTTGTCAGTTCATGGATGGATCCTGGAGCACTGGGCAAAGAGTTGCCGGCGGACAACCCACTGGAGACAGCGATCTCCAGGAAGCGAGCGCCGAGCAATGAGTTGACCATGTTGGAGGGCCAACCCATGGAGACGAAGAACTCCAAGAAACAAGCACTGGCCAAAGAGTTGATGACGTTGGCGGACGAACTCCTCAAAGAAAGTTGGAAGAATAGCAAGGGCCCCACCGTGCCTATCCCAGAAACTCTAATGGCCACCTATGCGAGGCTCAAGGCCGAGTTTGAGGAGATAGTCGCCGTTGAGAAGCAGTATTCCCCTGGCAAGGTGATGGCCCCCATCGAGGACAAGGAGATGGCCCCCGGAGGGATGGGATCCCCCGGTGACCTGCACAAGGTAAAAAATAATGGCTTACCATAGTTGTGGTTTTTGATTATTTGCAATGTGCTTGTTAATATGTTAGGGTTGTGCAGGTGTCGGTGGACGTCCTTGATGATTCCGATGTCGCGGCCCGTCCTGTGGACAACGCCCCAGAGATCGTTTTCGATGTCGTGGTCCGTCCTATTGACATCGCCCCGGAGATCGATTCCGATGCCGCTATCCATCCTGTGGACATCGCCCCTGAGATCGATTCCGATGTCGCGGTTAGTCCTGTGGACATCGCCCCAGAGATCGATTCCCATGCCGCTGTCCGTGCTGTGGTCATTGCCCAAGAGATCGATGACAAGAAATAGTTGGTCGCGCTAATCCTTTAGGGTAGTTTGCATTGCCCTGTGTTTAATTACCAGAACGATGCATGTTATCAAACCATCTTACGGCTAGTGCACTGTCTTGTGTGGGCGGTACTTGCTACTTTTGTTTGATAGTGAATCATGTGAACCCTCTCCGAGTTATGGAAGCAGATGTATCCTCACCAGCTTTTGATGTAATATATGGCATGCTTAGATGTAAGTTTGAACTGTTTATCATATCAGCAGGGCTTGCTTGATGATTCTTGGTGTTAGTAGGCTAGCTACTGTGCCAGCTATAGTACTTGCAAAACAGTCACCAAAGAGAAACGTTGGGGCTGATGAGCTCGTGGCACGCTTATACTTATCCGTCGTCGATCGGCCAATAGCCCAAGATCCTAAAATTGTAGGCTTAGCGATCGATCAAACAATAGTTGACACGGATACATTCAGGCCTCATTTGGTTCATAGGGTAGGAAAATCATAGCAAAAGTACAGAGACGTACAACAGAAAATCATAGCAGTACAGAGACGTACTCCCTCCGTTCCAAAATAGATGACTCAAATTTTGTACTACTAACTTTGAAACAGAGGGAGTACAAATCCTAGGCGGGCTAGTTTGGCCTAGTGGGTTTCAGTGATATGACGTGGTACAGTGCCGTCCAGTCATCGCGTGTGGTAGCAATATTGCGAGTACAGTAAGTTTTCTTGAAGAAGTGGAATTCAACGAAGTCATGATGGTTCCTTCGTCCGACCAACTTACAGTGGGAAAGGTTGGGCCTGCGCTACGACCGAGGTGGACTAGGATAATTTTGTGCATGGCAGGTGGACCAGGATGGTCGACGTCCCACATGTCGGCGAATGGAAAGTATTCTTTCCGGTATAGAGGACGAGCAACGAGAATTCATTGTTTATTTTTGATGAAAGCTATTGTCTCCACTGTTGCGACGGAGGAGTATGAAACATGGCAGCCTAGTGAACTTGGCATGTGCACCACTCCCTCCTTCCTCATGTAATACTACCATAGTGTTGACTATAAGGTTGGCTATAAAGGTTACAACTTTTTTTCACTTTCTCTCTATCTATTTCCTCTCAAATGTTTTTTACCTTTCTTTTTTAGACACAATTGCTTTTTTATGCCTCTTTTTTTAGAATTAGTTTTTTATACCTAGGAGCACGTGTAGAGACGGGCTATTGCAGAGCCCACTCCTTGACTTTGTCAATGCCTCTCTCTCCTCCACATAAGCGGGCTTATAGCCCAGTATTTTACTGGTACTACTTGCTATGAATGCGGGCAGCTGGCGTCTAAGGGGGAGCGCGCGGGGGGCGGTGGGGGGGTCTGGTGGGCCAGGACGGTTAGAAGCGAGCTTGGAAGCGGTCTGGACTCCCGCATGGCCCACCTCACAATATCACCATATATTTCTTGGAGTTCATGCGCGGCCGCCGGGCGATCTCCTCTCCCTCCCTCGTCTCTCTCTTCTTAGCCGACGCCCGCCGAGCAATTAGATTTCGGCTATCGACGGTTTATTCAATTGCAGTCCCACATGTCAGTGAAACTACAAGACAACGCGTGTCCCTTCTGGTGAGCGGCGTGCGAGCCGAACTGTCAGGGGTGCGACGCGTACGAGTCGTAAGTATGCCGCCTTTTCTTTTGAACTTGCAAAGCGTAACATTTTTGTGCAATCGATCGATACAAATCCAGAACAAAATGACGAGGGAGGTGCTTTCCCGCGCGTTAGGCGGGCTAGTTTGAGTGATATGACAAGCTACAGTGCCGTCCACTTGCTCCATGTTTATGTAAGCAAGAGTTTACACTCTTACGTGGGAGGAGTGCGAAACACGGCGGATCTGATTTTGATTGAGGGATGACTGTTCCCTGCCAAATAATGGAGCATTGCTAGCGATTATAGCATGATAGTTAGGGCATCTCCAGCGCTCGCCCACAAATTTACACCGGCATCTGTCCGAGGACACTGATGGATGCCATTGAATGCTGCCCGCATACCTTTCGACAACTATATGAACTAAACGGACGAAATTCATGCAAACAAAGCAAATTTCAAATTAACCGGATGAAATTCATTACATTTTGAAAACTTTTCCTACAAACTGGACAAAATTCATTACATATTTCGCACAAACCGTACTAAAACCTACTGTAAACCAAATCTAAACGATCGCCGACGCCCGACCACCATGTCCGGCCATGAACCCGAGAAAGCCGGCCATTGCCTTTGCCTCCTTCTCATCGGCCTCGATAAGCTTCTCCTCCGGAGCACTAGGTTCTGAAGATTTCCACCTCCACGTCACCGTCAAGCGGCTAATCGGCCGACCATGTTTATCCCACCAAGCTTGGCGTCGACTGAGTGGAGGAGTGGTGGCCTTCCTGGGACCAGAGCGGCGGTGATCTACCGTGTACTACTCTTCCTCGCTGCCGGTTGCGCCCGCGCACGCGCGCTGACTTCGTGGTAGTGGCGACGGAGGGCAGCCGGGGGGAGCCGGCGATCTCCTTCGTATGCTCCTGCGACAGTACGTCCAAGAGAGCTTTGGAGTGCACCCGGAGCGGAGCCGCCGATGTCCTTCGTCTGCTCCTACGACAGTACGTCCAAGAGAGCTTTGGAGCGCCAGGAGGCCATGGTTGTAGTGGTGCCGACAGAAGGAAGGGACCGGAGGAGAATTAGTGTGGGTCTTTGGCTATGGCTGGAAGCTGGGGCTCAAGTTAATATAGTGGGCGAATGGCAATGAGCCGCGGCAAACGGATGAACGGCTGGCGCCGGAGTAGGTTCGTCGGGTGTGAATGCGGATGCTGCTTCAGTGACTTAACTGCAGGTGCATTGGGTCACTGACTTGTGAGCCCAACGGGTATCTGGCCCGCATGTCAGTGACACACCAACTGCACCTGCAGTTATGTCCGGTGAATGTGGCATTGATGTTCTGGAGAGACGGTGACCGTTTCAGGCGGGAAGCGTGCGCTAGCGATGGAAGGGGTTTCAGTAGGCCAGGGCGGTCAGACGCTGGCATGGTGGTAAAATCTGAACTCATGGATGACGAGCCTTTGAAGCGTATGCGGCACGTATTGACAACCAGGCGTCCATGCAACCAATCTTGTCGCCAGCTAGCCTTCGACGACCACCATTAGACACCACACAACCATGCATAACTTACGAATAATGGACGAATCGATCAGACACACACTCGTGTGCAGCGGCACTATGATCGGTCGCTCACGCCTCACGATAGTACATACTCCGTACCATAGTACCCTCTCTAGCTAGGCTGTTTTATATATTGTCGTTGTGATGGATGATATACATGAGCAAGGCGCCGAGTCCCGAGTATGACCATTGGTGTTGAGCCAGGTGAATACATGCTCGGCGTTCGCAGAGGCCTCCATCAAACGTCTAAATAGTAATGTCAGGCACCGCCGGGGCGCGCAGGTGACGGGCTTGCCGTTTGTGTTGCGCCATGAGCAGGACATTGATTGACAGGGCAACGTGCATGCATTAGCATTGTTTGACTACGTGAGCGTGGGTGTCTACACACGTACATGCTACTTGCCTCTATGGATGGTGTGCGCTAATGTGTGCATCTCGCATAATATAATGATCAAAGTGAGCTATCAAGACAAGTTCGATGACCGCCAAAGCATTTTACTCGGTAATAAATGACCAGGATTGAAGGGGAATCCAAATTTCCTTCGTCTTCTGTCCTTGAGCTCTTGCACTATACGGTTGTCCGGCCACTCCACCCCAGAGCTCTCACCAAGCATCGTTCATGCCACCGTGCCGCACACTAACTGGTAAGGAAGTGATGGCATCCCGCCGCACCGAGTTCCTCGCCGCCCATGACCGCACACAAAATGGTAGGGAAGCGATGGCATTCTGTCGTGCTGAGTTCATCGCCGCTCGCGACCTCACACCTACGTGGGCGGAATTTGAAGCTGCCAAGGCCGAATGGGCGGTACAGCACGAGGCGGCCAAAGCCGCACAGAGGGAGTGGATAAGTCAGAAAGCACTCAAGAAAAGAGAGGCCCGCCGCCGCACGAAAGAAGAGTACGCACGCGCTGCTGCGGAGAGGTTGGCGGAGATCCAAGCACGATGGGGTGTCGTTGACAAAGCCGGGAAGGAGAACGACGACGTCTGTCCAGCATGTGAGAAGTAGTAGTACTAGTAGTTAGTGTGTGTCTGTGTCTGAGTAAGAACATGTACCTGTACTACTATTTACTACTGTAGTTTTTAGAGCAAATTACCAGTACATTAGCCTAGACTCAATGGAAAAATTCCTATCCTATGCATCAAATGGCATCTCTTTCTCTATAGGAATTGAGATGCATGTCATCTCACTTCCTATGATTTTCATATTCCTATAAAATTCCTATCCTATGAATGAAAGGAGGTCTCTGGTGGAGTAACTACTGTAGCTAGCAGTACTGCTGGTACAGTAGTTTTCTTCAAGAAGCGGAATTCAACGAAGTCATGATGGTTCCTTCGTCCGAGCAACTTCACAGTGGGAAAGATTGGGCCTATGATTTGATGGCTCATTAGTCATTATTACTGCGGCGCAACGACCAGGGTGACTCTCCCTTGGAGTTCTGCGTGCATGGAAAGTGGACCAGGATGGTCGACGTCCCACATGTTGGCGAACGGAAGTATTCTTTATGATATCGAGGAGAAAGGAAACCACGTGGTATAGTATCACTGTTGATTTATATTTTTATTTATTTCTGATGAATGCTAGCGTTTCAACTCTTACGACAAAGGAGTGCCAAACACGGCACGTGCTGGATGTCCCACACGTCAGCGAAAGGAGTGGGACATGAACAACGTGGTAGAGCGTCTCCACTTCTTCCACTTCTGGGTCAGAGACCACACGTAGTAGTACTAGTGGTATGAACGATACAAAGTGCGACTGGGAGAGAAAGACACGTCTAGTTGGAAGGTCTCGGGGCATACACGTAAACAAATATAAAACCTAATATGTGCCTCCAATTAATATAGTAGTAGTAGAGTACTTAGGCACGTACTCCATAACATCACCGTGCATTGCACGTACAACATTTAGTGGTACGTAGTAAGAGACAAATGCCTATATGCCACGCATGTTCATACTATTTGTGCCTTTCTACTTCACTTACTGCGCTACATTACTCAGGTTCGTACGTCCACTCCTGGGTACATGTCCGTCTCGTAGTTCCAGTCCCAAGTGTTCTTCATAGATCGAATGATCCATATCATCGCAGTTAGTGTGGCTCCCTGATGTCTACTACACAACCTTCTTCTTGTAGACGTTGTTGGGCCTCCAAGTGCAGAGGTTTGTAGGACAGTAGCAAATTTCCCTCAAGTGGATGACCTAAGGTTTATCAATCCGTGGGAGGCGTAGGATGAAGATGGTCTCTCTCAAGCAACCCTGCAACCAAATAACAAAGAGTCTCTTGTGTCCCCAACACACCCAATACAATGGTAAATTGTATAGGTGCACTAGTTCGGGGAAGAGATGGTGATACAAGTGCAATATGGATGGTAGATATAGGTTTTTGTAATCTGAAAATATAAAAACAGCAAGGTAACAAGTGATAAAAGTGAGCGTAAACGGTATTGCAATGATAGGAAACAAGGCCTAGGGTTCATACTTTCACTAGTGCAAGTTCTCTCAACAATAATAACATAGATAGATCATATAACAATCCCTCAACATGCAACAAAGAGTCACTCCAAAGCCACTAATAGCAGAGAACAAACGAAGAGATTATGGTAGGGTACGAAACCACCTCAAAGTTATTCTTTCGGATCAATCTATTCAAGAGTTCGTACTAGAATAACACCTTAAGACACAAATCAACCAAAACCCTAATGTCACCTAGATACTCCATTGTCACCTCAAGTATCCGTGGGCATGATTATACGATATGCATCACACAATCTCAGATTCATCTATTCAACCAACACAAAGTACTTCAAAGAGCGCCCCAAAGTTTCTACCGGAGAGTCAAGACGAAAACGTGGGTCAACCCCTATGCATAGGTTCATGGGCGGAACCCGCAAGTTGATCACCAAAACATACATCAAGTGGCACGTGATATCCCATTGTCACCACAGATAAACACGGCTAGACATACATCAAGTGTTCTCAAATCATTAAAGACTCAATCCGATAAGATAACTTCAAAGGGAAAACTCAATTCATCACAAGGGAGTAGAGGGGGAGAAACATCATAAGATCCAACTATAATAGCAAAGCCCACGATACATCAAGATCGTGCCATAGAGAGAACACGAGAGAGAGAGAGAGAGAGATCAAACACATAGCTACTGGTACATACCCTCAGCCCCGAGGGTGAACTACTCCCTCCTCGTCATGGAGAGCGCCGGGATGATGAAGATGGCCACCGGTGATGGGTTCCCCCTCCGGCAGGGTGCCGGAACGGGCTCCCGAGAGGTTTTTGGTGGCTACAGAGGCTTGCGGCGGCGGAACTCCAGATCTATCTTCTGTTTCGATGTTTTTAGGGTACGTAGGCTTATATAGGCGAAAGAAGTCGGTCGGGGGAACCTCGAGGGGCCCACGAGAGGGTAGGGCGCGCCCAAGGGTGGTGGGCGCGCCCCCCTATCTTGTGGCTTCCTCGATAATCTTCTGATGTGAACTCCAAGTCTCCTAGATCATAATCTTCTCAAAAATCACGCTGCCGAAGGTTTCCTTCCGTTTGGACTCTGTTTGATATTCCTTTTCTTCGAAATACTGAAACAGGCAATAAAACAGCAATATGGGTTGGGCCTCCGGTTAATAGGTTAGTCCCAAAAGTAATATAAAAGTGTATAATAAAGCCCGTAATCATTCAAAACAGATAATAAAATAGCATGAATGCTTCATAAATTATAGATACGTTGGAGACGTATCAGCATCCCCAAGCTTAATTCCTGCTCGTCCTCGAGTAGGTAAATGGTAAAAGAAAGAATTTATGAAGTGTGAATGCTAGCAGGTGCACAAGTTTGATCAATGATAATTTCAATCACCTTTTCTAGCATAATTATATGTCATAACAGTAGTTCATCTCATAAAACTTCTCAAGATCAAGTAACAAGCTATTCACATGTTAAAGCATAGATCATAAACTTTCTTGAAAACTAGCAAACTTCATTCTTAGTCATCATACAATTGCAATTCATCTTATTTTCAGGAAGAGTCTATGTCAGAGCTTTGATTTAGCAAACTCCACATACTCAACTATCATATAGTCTTCCACAATTGCTAACACTCACGCAATACTTATGGTTATGGAGTTTTAATCGGACACTGAGTAAGATAGGGGCTTATAATGTTGCCTCCCAACGTATTTACCTTTGGGTGATGTCAACAATAATAGTTCATGCTAACTTACATCCAATTGGATATATATATCAGGATCTTTCCGACACGAGGTGCTTGCCAAAGGATTAAATGAAAAAGGGAAAGGTGAAGATCACCTTGACTCTTGCATAAAGTAAAAGACATAAAGTAAAAGATAGGCCCTTCGCAGAGGGAAGCAGGGATTTGCAGAGGTGCCAGAGCTCGATTTTGAAATAGAGATGAAAATAATTTTGAGAGGTATGATCTCATTGTCAACATAACAACCAAGAGTTCCCAATATCTTCCATACTACATACATTATAGGCGGTTCCCAAACAGAATGGTAAAGTTTTTACTCCCCCTCCACCAACAATCATCAATCCATGGCTTGCCCGAAACAACGGGTGCCTCCAACTAACATCAATCCTGGGGGAGTTTTGTTTGCAATTATTTTTGATTTGATTTTGATCTTTTGATCATGGGACTAGGCATCCCGAATACCAGCCATTTTCTCGTGAATGATGAGCGGAGTCCACTCATCGTGAGAATAACCCACCTAGCATGGAAGATACTGACAGCCCCTAGTCACTACATGAGCGATTCGGGCATACAAAACAGATTATTTTTTGAAGGTTTAGAGTTTGGCACATGCAAATTTACTTGGAACGGAAGGTAAATACCGCATATAGGTAGGTATGGTGGACACTCATGGCAAAAACTGGGTTTAAGGATATTTGGAAGCACAAGTAGTATCTCTACTTGGTACAAGGAATTTTGGCTAGCATGAGGGGGAAAGGCAAGCTCAACATGTTTAAATGATCCATGACAATATACTTTAACTGAGATGTGAGAAAACATAACCCATTACATTGTCTTCCTTGTCCAACATCAACTCTTTAGCATGTCATACTTAATGAGTGCTCACAATTATAAAAGATGTCTAGGATAGTATATTTATATGTGAAATCTCTCTTCCTTCAATATTCTTTCATGAATTGTTCAAGTGACCAATACAATGCTTGCTAACCTTCAATAAATTTTCTACCTCTACTTCTTAGATGTAAAGTCATTACTCCTAACGGGGTAAGCATATGAAACATATATAATTTCAGATTTATGACATTCAACTCATTCAACCATTTACTCATAGGATATAAGTGAAGCACATGAGTAAATGACAAACTACTCCAAAAAGATATAAGTGAAGATCAATGAGTAGCTAGATAATTATGTAACTATGTGAAGACTCTCTCTCATTTAATAATTTCATATCTTGGTATTTTATTCAAACAGCAAGCAAAGCAAAATAAAATGGTATTGCAAGGATAGCACAACTCATGTGAAGAAGCAAAAACTTAGGTTCAACCGATACTGACCGATAATTGTTGAAGAAGAAAGGTGGGATGCCAACTGGGGCATCCCCAAGCTTGAGCTTTTGTGTCTCCTTAATTCCTTTCATATCATGGTTTCTTTTTTTATCAAAAGCTTCATCCACACCAAACTCAACAAGAACTCGTGAGATAGGTTAGTATAAACCAATGCAAAACCTTATCATTTTCTACTGTAACAAATAACAAAAATTATTATTCAACATTGCATACTAAATGCCTCTGCATATTTAATACTCCTATCCTCAAATAGAATCATTAAACAAGCAAACATATGCAAACAATGCGACCATAACAGCAATCTGCCAAAACAGTATAGTCTGTAAAGAATGCAAGGTTCATCATACTTCCCTAATCCAAAAATTGTGAAAGAAAATTCCCACTGTAGTAAATTTATCAGAGCTTATTATGCAAAAGGTTTCAACATTTTATCACATTCTGACTTTTCTAAGGAATTTTTGCAACAGCGGTAAACTTTCTGTTTTCAAACAGCAACATGTATACTAGCAAAATAAGCATGGTAGAGGATATCCTTAACATTTTTATTGAAACTAAAGATGCAAAAAATTATTCTAAATAACCGAAAGCAAATACTAACAAAATAAAATGACACTCCAAGCAAACCACATATCATGTGGTGAATAAAAATATAGCTCCAAGTAAAGTTACCAATAGACGAAGACGAAAGAGGGGATGCCTTCCGGGGCATCCCCAAGCTTAGGCTCTTGGTTGTCCTTGAATATTACCTTGGGGTGCCTTGGGAATCCCCAATGTTAGGCTCTTGCCACTCCTTATTCCATATTCCATCGAATCTTTACCCAAAACTTGAAAACTTCACAACACAAAACTTAACAGAAAACTCATGAGCTCCGTTAGCGAAAGAAAACAAAACCACCACATAAGGTACCATAATGAACTCATTCTTTATTTATATTGGTGTTAAACCTACTGTATTCCAACTTCTCTATGGTTTATAAACTATTTTACTAGCCATAGATGCATCAAAATAAGCAATCAACACTCGAAAAACAGAATCTGTCAAAAACAGAACAGTCTGTAGTAATCTGTAACTAACGCAAACTTCTGGAACCCCAAAACTTCTACCAAAATAGGAATACCTAGATAATTTGTTTATTGATCTACTGCAATTAGAATCAGTATTTTATCACTTTCTGGTGATTTTTAACAATTGTTTTCGTGAACAGAAAGTTTCTGGAATTTTCAGCAAGATCAAATAACTATCATCCAAGAAGATCCTATAGGTCTTACTTGGCACTTTATTGAACAAAAGCTATAAAACATGATTACTACAGTAGCATAATCATGTGGAAACACAAAAACAGTAAAGGTAAATATTGGGTTGTCTCCCAACAAGCGCTTTTCTTTAATGTCTTTCTAGCTAGGCATGATGAGGACAATGATGCTCACATAAAAGATAAGAATTGAAACATAACGGGAGCATCATGAAGCATATGACTAGCACATTTAAGTCTAACCCACTTCCTATGCATAGGGATTTTGTGAGCAAACAACTTATGGGAACAATAATCAACTAGCACAGGAAGGCAAAACAAGCATAACTTCAAAACTTTAAGCACATAGAGAGGAAACTTGATATTATTGCAATTCCTACAAGCATATGTTCCTCCCTCATAATAATTTTCAGTAGCATCATGAATAAATTCAACAATATAACCATCACATAAAGCATTCTTTTCATGATCTACAAGCATAGAATTTTTATTATTCTCCACATAAGCAAATTTCTTCTCATGAATAATAGTGGGAGCAAACTCAACAAAATAATTATCATGTGAGGCATAATCCAATTGGAAACTAAAATCATGATGACAAGTTTCATGGTTATCATTATTCTTAATAGCATACAAGTCATCACAATAATCATCATAGATAGCAACTTTATTCTCATAATCAATTGGAACCTCTTCCGAAATAGTGGATTGATCACTAAATAAAGTCATGACCTCTCCAAATCCACTTTCATCAATATAACCATCATAAATAGGAGGCATGCTTTCATCATAATAAATTTGCTCATCAAAACTTGGGGGACAAAACATATCATCTTCATCAAACATAGCATCCCCAAGCTTGTGGCTTTGCATATCATTAGCATCATGTATATTCAAGGAATTCATACTAACAACATTGCAATCATGCTCATCATACAAAAATCTAGTACCAAACATTTTAATGCATTCTTCTTCTAGCAATTGAGCACACTTTTCCTTTCCATCATTCTCACGAAAGATATTAAAAAGATGAAGCGTATGAGACAAACTTAACTCCATTTTTTTAGTTTTCTTTTATAAACTAAACTAGTGATAAAACAAGAAACAAAAAGATTCGATTGCAAAATCTAAAGATAAGCACTCACCTCCCCGGCAACGGCGCCAGAAAAGAGCTTAGTTGACGGGGTGTGAGTGCCGCTTACCTAGCCTCCCCGGCAACGGCGCCAGAAAAGAGCTTGATGTCTACTACACAACCTTCTACTTGTAGACGTTGTTGGGCCTCCAAGTGCAGAGGTTTGTAGGACAGTAGCAAATTTCCCTCAAGTGGATGACCTAAGGTTTATCAATCTGTGGGAGGCGTAGGATGAAGACGCTCTCTCTCAAGGAACCCTGCAACCAAATAACAAAGAGTCTCTTGTGTCCCCAACACACCCAATACAATGGTAAATTGTATAGGTGCACTAGTTCGGCGAAGAGATGGTGATACAAGTGCAATATGGATGGTAGATATAGGTTTTTGTAATATGAAAATATAAAAACAGCAAGGTAACAAGTGATAAAAGTGAGCGTAAACGGTATTGCAATGATAGGAAACAAGGCCTAGGGTTCATACTTTCACTAGTGCAAGTTCTCTCAACAATAATAACATAGATAGATCATATAACAATCCCTAAACATGCAACAAAGAGTCACTCCAAAGCCACTAATAGCGGAGAACAAACGAAGAGATTATGGTAGGGTACGAAACCACCTCAAAGTTATTCTTTCGGATCAATCTATTCAAGAGTTCGTACTAGAATAACACCTTAAGATACAAATCAACCCAAACCCTAATGTCACCTAGATACTCCATTGTCACCTCAAGTATCCGTGGGCATGATTATACGATATGCATCACACAATCTCAGATTCATCTATTCAACCAACACAAAGTACTTCAAAGAGCGCCCCAAAGTTTCTACCGGAGAGTCAAGACGAAAACGTGGGTCAACCCCTATGCATAGGTTCATGGGCGGAACCCGCAAGTTGATCACCAAAACATACATCAAGTGGCACGTGATATCCCATTGTCACCACAGATAAACACGGCAAGACATACATCAAGTGTTCTCAAATCATTAAAGACTCAATCCGATAATATAACTTCAAAGGGAAAACTCAATTCATCACAAGGGAGTAGAGGGGGAGAAACATCATAAGATCCAACTATAATAGCAAAGCTCACGATACATCAAGATCGTGCCATAGAGAGAACACGAGAGAGAGAGAGATCAAACACATACCCTCAGCCCCGAGGGTGAACTACTCCCTCCTCATCATGGAGAGCGCCGGGATGAGGAAGATGGCCACCGGTGATGGGTTCCCCCTCTGGCAGGGTGCCGTAACGGGCTTCTGAGAGGTTTTTGGTGGCTACAGAGGCTTGCGGCGGCGGAACTCCAGATCTATCTTCTGTTTCGATGTTTTTAGGGTACATAGGCTTATATAGGCGAAAGAAGTTGGTCGGGGGAGCCTTGAGGGGCCCACGAGAGGGTAGGGCGCGCCCAGGGGTGGTGGGCGCGCCCCCTATCTCGTGGCTTCCTCGATGATCTTCTGACGTGAACTCCAAGTCTCCCAGATCATAATCTTCTCAAAAATCACGCTGCCGAAGGTTTCATTCCGTTTGGACTCCATTTGATATTCCTTTTCTTCAAAATACTGAAACAGGCAATAAAACAACAATATGGGTTGGGCCTCCGGTTAATAGGTTTATCCCAAAAGTAATATAGAAGTGTATAATAAAGCCCGTAATCATCCAAAACAGATAATAAAATAGCATGAATGCTTCATAAATTACAGATACGTTGGAGACGTATCACTCCCCATGATGGAGACTCATCCAAACTATGGCCAGCCTCGACGCGGAGCAGTCGCGTGCACCGGGAAGCGGCGCTCTCTCGGCCGTCGCGCTGCTTCAATGCCGGCGCCAGTGAGAGGTCGCCTCTGCTCTGGCCGGGCATTAATGCAGCACTGACACTCCAGGGCGACACTGACTGTTTCACGCGGGAAGCGCGCGCTGGCAAGGGAGTATTGGTTTTGAACCGTTTCAGGTGTAGTACTGGTAGTTTGCAAAACTACTTAATTATTGCACTCAGTTTCCTAAGAAATTGTGGTAAAAAACGTTACTCCACAGCCCGCTTCCCTTTTCCTTCCTCTTCCACTGCCCGCGCACGTCCGCAGGAAGTGACCGGTCAACCGTTATATAGGAGTGCTAGCATAAAAATATGCATGCATGACCACTAAAATTTCCAGCTTAAAGCGCCGCTCCGGCGGGAGTATGCCCTATGTCGTTACCTTCGGCCGGGCCATGGCTACTGGGCGACCAGAGAAGGGGCAGCGGGAGGGGAATGAATGCAGCTACTATTTCGGTTCACCGTCCAGCTTAAATAAATGCGCACCATCATGTGTACCCGTGGGTGCACAAATTGTAACATACGTGTCTGCATAAGTGGGCGTCACGTAACTAGTGTGTGTGTGAGATTCTGAGAAACAGAGTGCGTGTGTGCGACTCTACTCTTCGGACATGTACTCAACCTTTTGCATCGCGATATAAGTATAATGGTATTACAATTTAGCTAGTGATTTACGTGGCCATGTTAACGTGGTTGTGTAAAAAAATGTCACTTCCCGCTCGTGATTTGTGTTATATATTTACAAGCAAGATGCTCGTGCATTGCATGGAACATCAATATGCATTTTTTAACAAAACCCCTGTTGTGATTGACCCATGCAGGAGTAATCCCATGTGTAAAAACTAATGATATCTCGAGAATTTTATCGGAAAACTGGTATCTCGAGAATTTCATCGAAAAAATGAAAGATGAGAGATAAGGTGAGGAGGAGTGGAGCGTGGTGGTGACTGGTGGTCGGACTGGGCGGAGGCATGGGGACAGACGGTGCCGGCAGGCGGCAGTGGCCACCATGCTAATTTGTTCCAGAGACTTCCTTTTTTAATTGCTCAGCAATGAGGTTGTGGGAAATAAGGATGTGGAGAGAGGTGCGGGTATCTTTTGTATAATTATCATAGTTTGCTTTATATCCGTCAAATACAGATCGGACGGTCTATATTACAAGATGGCAGGCACACCATCATTACCAACTCGGTTTTTTATAAGAGTAGAGATGATAAGTTTGCTAACTACTAAAGTAAAGTGGAATTTGTCCATGTTATACAAGTAAATTAAGGTGATTGTTTATCATACGGGTAAGGTTGGATGAAGGGTGGTAGGAACAAATGCTCCGCCTAGAGCATGTGTGTGTGAGATGGAGTCTTAGTATGTGCGTGTGTGTGGGGGGTGGGTGGGTGGGTTGGTGTGTGCGTGCGTGTGTGTGTGTGTGATGGAGTCTTAGTGTGTGTGGAGGGTGGATGGGTGGGTGCATGCGTGTGTGTGGGGGTGGGTGGGTGTGTGTGTGTGTGTGTGTGACGCGGGGTCCTCGGTGGCGGATGTAATTTAAGTGTGCGTGGCTTCATCATAGAGAGGTGATGTGTATGGCAGAGGCCACCAACGATGGGGTGCGAGAGAGAAAAGGCCCATAGAGAGGGAAGAGAAGGTGTGTGCGCGTGAGAGGAATCGCCATCGAGAGACGTGTTTGTTCGAGAGACACCGAGGAAGACTACTATATATCGATGGTGCATGTAGGCGGGAATTAAACGAAGGGATAGTCTTATTAGTTTTGGGGATATAGGGGAAGAGTGAGAGGGGGTAGCTAGAAGGAGATTGTTAAGTGTGAGTGTGTGTTTTACCCATCCAGACGGAAGTTATGTGCACACAATAAGAGAACAATTCGATGTGGCATTAGGGTTGAGGGTAATTAACTACATATGGAGACATAGAGACCTTGAACGTGCATGTGCGAGAGGTATACATGTATACGTGGGATGTGTGTGTGTGTGTGCGCGCGCGCATGATCGAGGTAAAAGAAAGAAGACATAAGTCATAAGATCAACGACATGGGAGAGACGGATCGGTATGACAATATGCATGCATGTGAGAGTGCAGGGAAGAAGGCCCGACAATTGAGCATGTGTTTTTGTCTTTAAGAGATAGTGGCATGGGCTGGAGCATGCATCTATGGCGAGCAGAGGGAGTGAGACACAACGATTGTGCAAAAGAGATCAACCTGTAAATGCATGTATGGAGAGACATATACAGTGTGGGTGATAGGAAGCAAGAGTGCATGCGAGAAAGATACGTTGACGGAGAAACTACAGATAGATAGAGATGGAAATGCTAGCTAGAGGGACATCGGCTAGTTTGAGTGTTGGAGATGACTGCCGGGTGGTTCAGAGAGTGAAGTTATGTGTGTGTGTGAGAAGGATAAAAAGAGGGCACTTGACTGCATGTAGAGAGAAACATACATAGTGTGCGTGATAGGAAGCAAGAGTGAGGGCGAGAAAGAAGGTTGATTGAGAAACAGATAAATAGAAAGATAAAGATGCTAGCTAGTGTGCATTAGAGATAGGAGTCGAGTGGATCAGAAGGCAGAGTTATGTGTGTGGGTGTGAGAGAGATAGAGAGAGGGTGCCTGTGACTCACGTACAAACAAATATAAGAGAGAAATGAGATCCCGAGAGACAGAGTTTTGTGTCTGCGAGAGAGAAAGATATTTCACAGCGAGAGTGATAGCTAGAGAGACATATGAGGGAACGCAAGATATCTCTAGGGAGAGAGAGTGTGTGTGAGCGACATACAAGAGAATGGTGGAGAGATATGAGACCCTGGAAGACAGAGTTTGTGTTTGTGTGCGAGAAAGAGATATTTAAGAGGAAGAGTCGTAGCTTCTCATACCTAAGGAGAGAAAGACATCTCTGTGTGAGAGGGTGTGTGCGAGTGGCACACATGGGAATAGTAGAGAGAAATGAGACCCCGGGAAATGAAGTTTGTGTTTGTGTGAGAGAAAGAGATTTCACATGGAGAATCATAGTTAGAGACACATAGCAGGGAGCGAGATATACTTGGAGAGAGATAGAGTGATGGAGGTCGAGGGAGAGAGTACTGTCAGTGTGTTACGAAGATAAAAGATCATTGTTGCCAGGACCCCGATCCTAAGTCACACCGATCTAGCATGTAACACATCATACACCTTACCTGGCCCGGGACCGTTTGCGCCTTTTGGCTCACGTATATGATAGTGCCGCTAGCATCCATATGACAAAGAACCCGGGATGACATGACTAGTCGTAAACCCAAGGTGGCGCTAACTTACAGGGACAGGCATACATGACCCAGCAACGAACGTGTCGATCAACAACGTATGTGAACCCAAGTCGTAGCAAGCTACAAGGACTTAAAGGAACAAAGTGTGACATTTCCCCGAAGGGACAAACACAGGAACGAAGAAGGACACATGCCGGCCAGCCTAAGTGTTCCAGAGCAGTAGCAAGCTACCATGGCTCAGTGGAAGCACTAGGAGACATTTCCCGGTAAGAAAGAATACCAAGAATAAACAACTAGGTTGTCGGATCCCACACATACCAAGCATTTCAATAACATACACACAATATGCTCCATATGTGCAAATACAACATGGCATTACAACAAAACTCTACAACTCAAGTATTTATTCATTAGACTCCGAGGAGCCAAGTATTACAATCATGGGTATCATGAACCAACATTCAGAGCATACAAGCCAAAAGCACATGCGGAAGCTTAACATGTCTGAATACAGACATCTACAAATGAAAAGGGATGAGGAGCCTGACTATCGACAAGATCCTGCCGAGGGCACAAGATCATAGCTGAGGTAACAAGATAAACGTCGAAGTGCACGCGGAACTACTAGTGAGATCGGAGTCTCTCTACAAAAACATAAATTAAGCAAACGTGTGTACAAATTAATGTACCCAGCAAGACTTACATCAGAACTAACTACATATGCATCAGTATCAACAAAGGGGGGTGGTGGAGTTTAACAGCAACAAACCAACTTTGACTCGGTGGCTAACCTGAACTATGACTACAAGTAACTCTTTTGAGGTGGCGCACACGAGTCCACATATTCACCATATCAATACACCACTATGGATCCGTTCCCGTCTCCCTACGAGAACGCCATCCATAGCACTCACACTTATCTTGCGCATTTTAGGGTATCCACTTTCACTTGTCTATGAACTGTATAGGAACCCACAGGTCCATTACCGCGGACGCAGCTATTCGAATAGATGATGTTAACCCTGCAGGGGTGTACTTCTTCACACAAGCTCTCGCCTCTTACCGCCATGTACACGTCATGTATCTCGGCAACCTTCAACCAGAAGCCTGGCTAGGGTGTCAGCCACGACCTGACTAACCACACAAGTCTCTAGTCGAGGTTTATTGCCTATTCGGGTTCCATCCGCTAGGAGATCCGGCCGGGGTGTCGCTCACGGACCCAAATAATGTGAGCAGGGTTCCCAAGCCCACCATCCGGGTGCCACTTGGTACACCGTGCCACCGCACCTAGTCTGTCCCGAGCCCACCTGTACCGGGTGCCACTTGGTAGACTACTAGCACTACCTACAAACACCAGAAACTAGTTGCAACTCCTGAACAGAGATCGAGTTGATTAATAAGTCGAGATGGGCACTTAAGCATTCCAATGTGTGGTAGTAGCTGTTCATGGATCACAAACACAGAAATCAGTTCTTGAGAACGGTTTCAATGAGACAACCCACCATGTACTCCTACGTGGCCTCTCACCGCTACCTTTACCAAATCGTATTCACACACTTAGCTCTCAAGAGTAGGTCATGTTCACAACTTTCCAATTCATCTCCGATGAATCAAACCTAACTCAACTCTAAGCAGTAGCAGGCATGACAAACAAACATGGATGAGTAGGCGCATCAGGGCTCAAACAACTCCTACTCATGCTAGTGGGTTTCATCTATTTATCGTGGCAATGACAGGTCATGGCGAGGAAAGGGGTTCAACTACCACAGCAGGTAACAGTTGAATCGTTGTTGTTCTAATGCAGTAAAAGAGAGCAGGAGCAAGAGAGTGGGATTGTATCAGAATGAACAAGGGGGTTTTGCTTGCCTGGCACTTCTGAAGATAGTATAGTTCTTCATCGGTGTCATCGAACTCATTGTCGGAACACGTCTACTGAAGGGGGACAATTACCGGCAACAGAAAGGAAACACAATCAATGCAATGCAACAATATGATGCATGAATGTGACATGGCAATATGTTGTGGTTTGAGCTAATGCAACTAGCAACCAGATTAAATGAAGTTGGTTTGAATCAAAGATTCAAATTCAAACTCCATATGTGATATCTTAAATGCCATTTAATTGAATTGTCCTAAACAGTAGTCATAAGTTGCTCTAACATGCATGAAAATGGTCCAGATGGATAGATTGGATTTGTCTGATCATTTTCATATATAAATTATTTCATTCTGAGTTACGGTTGTATTTATATGAATTTTTGAAGTTTTGGATATTTTTCTGAAATTTCCGGGATTAATAAAAATCCAGAAAATGATTAACTGCGTCAGCACTGTGTAAGCATTACGGAAGCAGGTCAACTGCGCTGACCCAGGTCAACCCTGACCTGTGGGTCCCGCATGTCAGTGTAACAGTGTCAGGAGCAGAGGCTGACCAGTGGGGCCAGGTCAACGTTGAGGTGGCAAGGTCAAACTGACCGATGGGGCCACGAGCATTAGCTTAAATTAAACAGGGAATAACCCTGTGGTTAATTAACGAGTGTGCCCGTCTGTCAATGACTCTAGGGGTTAACTAATCAGTGTTTAGTGCTAATTAAGCCAGGGCCACGTCATCTAAACCGGCGACTAATCGCCGGCGGTAAGCAAACGCGGCTGAAAGTGCAACTATCCCTAGGTGGTTTTGGTAATTCCTAACAACATATAGCTCATTGAGCTAATGCTATTTCAAGATAAACATTTTCAGGAAAGCTCAATGTTTTGCATGGCATGGATGAGAAAAGTGGACCCCTCAAAATGCTAAGGACAAAAGGATTGGCTCAAGCTCAATGCTCAAGACTCTACATTTTACATTTTAGTGATCCAAGATCACATTGAGTCTATAGGAAAAGCCAATACTATCAAGGAGGGATGAGGTGTTGCTTAATGGCTTGCTTGCTCAAAGTGCTTAGTGATATGCTCCAAAGCCCTCAACTTCTTTCTCACATCCACATATGACCTAAACCACAAGTCAAACTCGGCCCCACCGATTCTTTCTATCCGGCGCCACCGAGTTTAGATGGCATAGCCACTGCCACAAACCCTAGGCAAATCGGTCTCACCGATAGGGATCTCGGTCTCACCGAGATGGGATTGTAATCTCTCTGTTTCCCTTCATAATGTTTCGGTACCATCGAGATGAGCGATCGGTCCCACCGAGATTGCAATTTAAACTCGACGTTTCCCTTTCGTAACAATTAGGTCTCACCGAAATGAGCGAACCGGTCCCACCGAGTTTACCTGACCAACTCTCTGGTTAGCTTATTACCAAAATCGGTCCCACCGAGTTTGTGTAATCGATCTCACCGAGATTACGTTATGCCCTAACCCTAACCACATCGGTCCTACCGAGTTGCATGTCGGTCCCACCGAAAATCCTAACGGTCACTAGATTTGCTAAATCGGTCAGACCAAGTTTCTCAATTCGGTCCCACTGAGTTTGGCAAGTTGTGTGTAATGGTTAGATTTGTGTGGAGGCTATATATACCCCTCCACCTCCTCTTCATTTGTGGAGAGAGCCATCAGAACGAACCTACACTTCCAACTTATATTTTCTGAGAGAGAACCACCTACTCATGTGTTGAGACCAAGATATTCCATTCCTACCATATGAATCTTGATCTCTAGCCTTCCCCAAGTTGCTTTCCACTCAAATCTTCTTTCCACCAAATCCAAATCCTGTGAGAGAGAGTTGAGTGTTGGGGAGACTATCATTTGAAGCACAAGAGCAAGGAGTTCATCATCAACACACCATTTGTTACTTCTTGGAGAGTGGTGTCTCCTAGATTAGCTAGGTGTCACTTGGGAGCCTCCGACAAGATTGCGGAGTTGAACCAAGGAGTTTGTAAGGGCAAGGAGATCGCCTACTTCGTGAAGATCTACCCTAGTGAGGCAAGTCCTTTGTGGGCGACGGCCATGGTGGGATAGAAAGGTTGCTTCTTCGTGGACCCTTCGTGGGTGGAGCCCTCCGTGGACTCGCGCAACCGTTACCCTTCGTGGGTTGAAGTCTCCATCAACGTGGATGTACGATAGCACCACCTATCGGAACCACGACAAAAACATCCGTGTCTCCAATTGTGTTTGAATTCTCCAAACCCTTCCCTTTACATTCTTGCAAGTTGCATGCTTTACTTTCCGCTGCTCATATACTCTTTGCATGCTTGTTTGATTTGTGTTGAGATTGCTTGGATTGTCCTAAGTTAGCTAAAATCTGCCAAAGACTAAAATTGGGAAAAGGATAAACTTTTATTTGGTCAAGTAGTCTAATCACCCCCCCTCTAGACATACTTTCGATCCTACAGCGGCGGCGCTCCTTGTCCGGCCATCTCCGACGTCGGCCGGACGCGCGGCTGGGCGCACTACAAAGCCCGCGATGCGGCGCATCGGCTGCGGTGTGTGCTGGGGCAGCATGTAGCGGCGGTGGTGACAAAGCCGGGCGACGGCTAGAGCTCGGGTGTTGACGGAATCGACGACACGACACTCAGAAGGACCAACGGTTTGCGTCTACGACATCTACAAGAGCTCACGAACCCAACGGAGGCACGCACGGGATCATTTGGTCAGCGCATCCTAATCGGCGACGAGCCCGTGCCACGACGGCATACGGGACTCGCGGTCATCGGCGTTATAGCGAGAAATCGACAATGGGGGAGGGGGAGATGACGGCGGGGCTCACAGGGAGTTGGATGGGTGGCTCGTTTGGCTCGGGGACGCGTCGGGGCAAGCGGGCGACGAAGGAGATCTCCGGCTACCCGAGGAGGAATAAGGGGTCGGGGACGGTGCTTCGGGGCATCCGGCATTGCGCGAGACGACGGAGAGGTCGAGGCCATCGACCGGGAACTCCTAGACACGGCAGCGAGGTGAGGCACTGGCACTGGCCGCGGCAGCAGTGAGCGGCAGCGATGGCGGTGCTCGGGTGGTGCGAGGGAGAGAGCCAGAGGAGGGGGAGAGGTACTGGGAGAGAGAGAGGTCAGGGGGGCTCTCTGGCGTCTCTAGGCGCGAGGGAGAAGCAGGAGGTGGCGAGGAGACATGGCCGCGGCCTCCTGCGCGCCGGGCACGCAGCTGCTTCTCCTCCTGGGAAGAGGAAGAAGATAGCGATGCCCCTGGTGGGCTGGGCCAACTCTGGTGTGCTGGGCTGCTACATGAGTTGGGCCAGGTAAGTTACAGGTACTCCCTCCTTCTCTGTTTTTTGTTTTATTTACTATTTTGTTTTTTTATTCAATTCCCACTGAATTCAAATTCAAACAGATTGAAAACAGTGCCAAAACTCCCCTGGATATTTTTAAGTCACTTAATGGACATTCTCCACATATACATAAATATCTCAGGCCATTTGAAAATATATTCATTATATATTATGAATATAACTCCAAATTCAAATAGAATATGATTTAAATTCAATGTCCCAAAATATTCCATAAAAATTTTCCAGAATTTTGGTTTGATATATATATATCTCTCTCTCTTGCCAAAATTACCAAAATAATTTTTAGGGCATTTTGGAATCACTGAATGCAATTTAAAGGGTTCTTGCCCTTCTTTTAGAAGTTTTGAGGCTTTCTAATTTCCTCAGTTCAAGTTTCATAAATTTAGACGTGAAACATAAGTGCTCTAAGATGCAACTAATACAAGTAATAATCTAGGGCTGTGACAGCTCACCCCCACTAAACAAGAATGTTGTCCCGAGATTTAAGATGTGAGATAAGAAGACAGAGGGGACATGGGACTGACACGGTCTTCATGATCCATTTCATTTCTCAAGGATGTTAATTCATTGCTTCGTATTGATCTTGACGTCTTTGCTTTCGAGATCTTCATCCAACACGATGACGACAGAAAGAAATTCTATCGGAAAGGATCATTGAAGCTCTGCACACCAGCCTAAGGAAATTCACAAATGATTGTTTGAAGGAGTTCTAAGAAATGACATACTCAATTGGAAAGGGAGCTAGGGTTTTGAGACAACTCGGCAATGGAAGGGACATTCCGATTGTTACCGAGGATTTAACCCAGTGACTGAGCGTGCTCTCAAGAACTTGAGCATTTCCATATTCATCAAGGTCTTACCAATATCCGTGCCAAGGATCCTGGCAACACAACATACTACCATGATGATTAGTGATGGACGATGCAGATGCAAAGGAAGATAAGACCTTCTCAGATTTCACCTTAGCGAGGCCAAGGAAACAAAATCTGGACGATCGACTGAGAGACATTTAGCACTCCGCTTCTAATGTTCTCCTTGATGCTCTAGCGTAACCCATGTATTGATATGGTTTGGTATCTAGGACACCAAGTAAAAGGTCGGACTTCGGGAGCACAAGAATCCATAAGAAACATTTACTGAAGTAAATCCTACGAAATCCTTATGGGGAGGTGGCCAACTTTCTCAATCAAGATACTACAATAATAGATCTTCCGGCTGGTGTGTTGGCCACGACATCCACTTTACCGGTTACAGAGAGACCAAAATTATACTTCTTGGGAAACGTTCCAACCATCACATCTGCCTGAGATTCAGATCTGGTTGGTGTCAGGATATTCCAGACTCTTCAAGTCTAGAAAGAAAAATGAAAGTTTGCAACACAATCGACGAGATGGCGTTGCGGGATTCTCGGGGAATGAACTACAATAGTAAGCTCCAAAACATGAGCTGGTTCTGCTACACACATGTGAACACGCTATCCCAGACAAGCATGACCACATGGTAGTATTATAATAAAACACTACCAAGTTCTGGTTGGGAACCATCATTGCGGATAACGAAGTCCTTGCATAAGTCATATGATTAGCTCTTATGAAGGAACTTCTTCTCCTTGAACAAGTCAATCAGTGGCTTGGTGTGCTAGGAAACACATGTGGAATGGAGGCGGCCAACCTATCAAACCATAGAGTACTTCGCACATATGTGTGACTAACTTGGGATGATTCTAGAGGAAGCAACACAAACTTTCTCAAATTCACGGCGGCAACTTGCTTCATATGCACATGAATTAGAGGAAGTCACTCCTTTCATCCGAACATATGCTTCATGAACGGGACATGAAGATAATGCTTATAGAAGTTTCAAACATTAGCTGGATGTTCAACACGAATCATGGAGAGGATAAAATGCCACTGATGAGCTCAACAACAGGTCACCAAGATTCCCAGGAAGATGGAATTCCACAACTATGTGAACAAGGTGATAGCATTGGTCAGACCCAGAAGATATAATGGTGTATGCTCGAGGAAATAACCACGAGTAAGACAACATTACGAATATCGTTGATTCGGACTTGATTTGATGATAGCCCATACTCAAATCAAGGGTTGGATAAAATGATAGGTCCATTAACTAATCACGAGGGTCAGTCAATGAAAATATCAACTTTCAACACACATACAAGGTATCCCTTAAAATGAACTTAGTCGGACAAGCTTTTATCTTCCAACTCTCCAAGTTGTTCTTTAGCTTAACCAACTAGCTCAGGGTATCCGACACAGATTCTTGGAGAAAGGGTGGTTTACAAGAAAACCAACTTGGTCACGAACTCAACAAAACGGTCAGGTGACGACCTGGTGATACTTTCGAGAAGATATTCGGAAAATCACGAACCACCGATATGTTACCAAGCTCGAGAACAATCTTGTTTTTCAGGGCAAGACGATATGATCCAAAGAGCAAGGGATTGGCACAATCCTAACTCATTGATCGAAGAGTGCACCGGAAATAAGGACTAGGTAGCACAATCAGCCTTAGAATGATGATTCGGGATCCAACACGGTAAGAATGAAATTGTTGTCCATTAACTACCAAGCAACGGGGTTGCTAGGAGTATTGACTTCACACAGCCCAATTCATCTGTCGGCATTCCGGTTACAATAACACCGGAACCGAGGAATGAACCATGATGGCAAGAAGTATCACTGCGTCAAGAATTCATAAGAGGCGGTGCAATTCTCATGACAATCCTGACATAAAAAGGGCAACAATACAAGGTAGAATAGAACAAAAGCTAGATTGGTATTTTGATCTGCGAAATACAACTGCTTTGACCAAATCCTAGGAATAGATGAGGTACTGGACTTTGTTTCTCCTAGACATTCCGGAATAGAATGGCTTGACGGACCACAAGAATAATATGCATCGATAACATGAATGCATAACTACTCTTGGCTATCAATTGATAGACGGGGGTTAGAATACAACTAAAGAGGGACAACTCAAGGAACATATAACTTTCTGAGTTGCGGATGCATAGATTAGCATATCGAATGAGTTCAAGATATTTCTTCCAGATATCCCATGCAAAAGAGGTAGAACTGGAAGAGTCCCAGCATAGGATCGAGAACTCGTCAAGAGCACTCTGGTTGTGACCTCTCGGTTCAACGAGGAACTTCTGCCATAAATAGTTCATAGTATTTGGGAGAAAGAAATACCACGGACATCGAGGCCTATCGCAAAGGTTACTAATATCCTAAAGGAACGAGCAACACTATCAACATGAAGTAGGGTGAATCGCGGGTTCAGAAACCTAGGAGTAGAATGCCTACTAACTAAGTGGCATCATGGGATGCTTACAAGAATGATGGCCAGAATCATCACACTGCTTACACAAAACATGGCTAGATTACTAGGTGATCCTCTAAGACATGTAGGGTCATAATAATAACTCCAGCATATATGTGGAGGCAATAGAGTACCTCAACTCAACAATTAGTGTGATTAACCTGGCTTAAAGGAACATCGGAATGGTAAGAAGGGATTTGCAAATGCTTCAGACTATTTAGAAACCTGGGATGACTCGGACAGCATAACGGCTGTAAATGCTCATAAGGATTTAAGACATGCTGCAAAAATGGTGGCATAACCACTCAAAAGCACAATATCAAGGTTTCGAGATCAACAGTCAACATACGAAAGTAGTAGGAACTGAACTGAGGCTTGAGTCCAACAATCTTATAAGTCTACAGATTAGTAACACGTGATCCTGGTAGAAAGAAGAGAAAGCCTAGTTCCTTCACCCCGTAGGAAGGTTGAGATGACTCGGATCAGAAGGCATAAGGTATAAGGAGTAAAAAGAGCCTTACGTTCCATCCCACAATCAATTCCCATATATAATTAAAGAATTTCTAGACTCAACTTCGACCAGTTTGGCTTGGTAATCCTACAGGCAGTCAGGCTCTGATACCAAAGCTGTCGGGACCCCGATCCTAAGTCACACCGATCTAGCATGTAACACATTATATCACTTTGCCGCCTCAAGCACGGTATCCCCACGGGTGCCACCTTACCTGGCCCGGTACCGTTTGTGCCTTTTAGCTCACGTATATGATAGTGCCGCTAGAATCCATATGACAAAGAACCCGGGCCGACATGACTAGTCGTAAACCCAAGGTGGCGCTAACTTACAGGGACAGGCATACATGACCCAGCAACGAACGTGTCGATCAGCAATGTATGACCCCAAGTCGTAGCAAGCTACAAGGAATTAAAGGAACAACGCGTGACATTTCCCCGAAGGGACAAACACAGGAACAAAGGGGGGTGGTGGAGTTTAACATCAGCAAGCCACCTTTGACTCGGTGGATAACCTGAACTACGACTGCAAGTAACTCTTTTGAGGTGGTGCACACGAGTCCACATATTCACCATATCAATACACCACTATGGATCCGTTCCCGTCTCCCTACGAGAACGCCATCCATAGCACTCACGCTTATCTTGCGCATTTTAGGGTATCCACTTTCACTTGTCTATGAACTGTATAGGAACCCATAGGTCCATTACCACCGACGCGTCTATTCGAATAGATGATGTTAACCCTGTAGGGGTGTACTTCTTCACACACGCTCTCGCCTCTTACCGCCATGTACATGTCATGTATCTCGGCAACCTTCAAGCGGAAGCCTGGCGAGGGTGTCGGCCACGACCTGACTAACCACACAAGTCTCTAGTCCAGGTTTATCGCCTATTCGGGTTCCATCCGCAAGGAGATCCTGCCGGGGTGTCGCTCACGGCCCCAAACAATGTGAGAAGGGTTCCCAAGCCCACCATCCGGGTGCCACTTGGTACACCGTGCCACTGCACCTAGTCTGTCCCAAGCCCACCTGTACCGGGTGCCACTTGGTAGACTACTAGCACTACCTACAAACACCACAAACTAGTTGCAACTCCTGGACAGAGATCGAGTTGATTAATAAGTCGAGAGGGGCACTTAAGCATTCCAATGTGTGGTAGTAGCTGTTCATGGATCACAAATACAGAACTCAGTTCCTGAGGACGGTTTCAATGAGACAACCCACCATGTACTCCTACGTGGCCTCTCGTCGCCACCTTTACCAAATCGTATTCACACACTTAGCTCTCAACAGTAGATCATGTTCACAACTTTCCAATTCATCCCCGATGTATCAAACCTGACTCAACTCTAAGCAGTAGCAGGCATGAATAACAAACATAAATGAGTAGGCACATCAGGGCTCAAACAACTCCTACTCATGCTAGTGGGTTTCATCTATTTACTGTGGCAATGACAGGTCATGTAGAGGAAAGGGGTTCAACTATCGCAGCAGGTAACAGTTGGATCATTGTTCTTCTAATGCAGTAAAAGAGAGTAGGAGCGAGAGAGTGGGATTGTATCAGAATGAACAAGGGGGTTTTGCTTGCCTGGCACTTCTGAAGATAGTATAGTTCTTCATCGGTGTCATCGAACTCATCGTCGGAACACGTCTACTGAAGGGGGAAAATTACCGACAATAGAATGGAAACACAATCAATGCAATGCAACAATATGATGCATGAATGTGACATGGCAATATGTTGTGATTTGAGCTAATGCAACTAGCAACCAGATTAAATGAAGTTGGTTTCAATCAAAGATTCAAATTAAAACTCCATATGTGATTTCTTAAATGCCATTTAATTGAATTGTCCTAAACAGTAGTCATAAGTTGTTCTAACATGCATGAAAATGGTCCAGATGGATAGATTGGATTTGTCTGGTCATTTTTCATATATAAATTACTTCATTCTGAGTTAGGGTTGAATTTATATGAATTTTTGAAGTTTTGGATATTTTTGTGAAATTTCCAGTATTAATAAAAATCCAGAAAATGATTAACTGCGTCAGCACTGTGTACGCATTACGTCAGCAGGTTAACTGCGCTGACCCTGGTCAACCCTGACCTGTGGGTCCCGCATGTCAGTGTAACAGCGTCAGCAGCAGAGGCTGACCAGTGGGGCCAGGTCAACGCTGAGGTGGCAAGGTCAAACTAACGGTGGGGCCACGAGCATTAGCTTAAATTAAACAGGGAATAACCCTGTGGTTAATTAACGGGTGGGGCCTGTCTGTCAATGACTCGAGGGGTTAACTAATCGATGGTTAGTGCTAATTAAGCCTGGGCCACGTCATCTAATCCGGTGACTAATCGCCAGCGGTAAGCAGACGCGGCGGCGCTCCTCGTCCGGCCATCTCCGGTATCGGCTGGACGCGTGGCCGAGCGCGCTAGAAAGCCCGTGATGCGGCGCATCCAGTGGTAGCTGCGGTGTGTGCTGGGGCAGCATGTAGCGGCGGTGGTGACAAAGCCGGGCGGCAGCCAGAGCTCGGGTGTTGACGGAATCGACGACACGACACGCGGAAGGACCAACGGTTTGCGTCTACGGCATCTACAAGAGCTCACGAACCCAACGGAGGCACGCACGGGATTATTTCGTCACCAGATCCTCGTTGACGACGAGCCCGTGCCGCGGCGGCATACGGGACTCGCGGTCATCAGCGTTACAGCGAGAACTCGGCGATGGGGGGAGGGGAGATGACGGCGGGGCTCACATGGAGTTGGATGGGTGGCTCGTTTGGCTCGGGGACGCGTCGGGGTGAGCGGGCGACGAAGGGGATCTCCGGCAACTCGAGGAGGAAGAAGGGGTCGGGGATGGTGCTTCGGGGCGTTCGGCATTGCGCGAGACGGCGGAGGGGTCGAGGCCATCGAGCGGGAGCTCCTAGACACGGCAGCGAGGCGAGGCACTGGCCGCGGCAGCAGTGAGCGGCAGCGACGGCGGTGCTCGGGTGGTGCGAGGGAGAGAGCCAGAGGAGGGGGAGAGGTACTGGGAGAGAGAGAGGTCAGGGGGTGTCTCCGGGCATCTCCAGGCGCGAGGGAGAAGCAGGAGGTGGCGAGGAGACATGGTCGTGGCCGGCTGCACGCCGGGCACGCAGCTGCTTCTCCTCCTGGCAGGAGGAAGAAGACAGCGATGCCCCTAGTGGGCTGGGCCAACTCTGGTGTGCTGGGCTGCTACATGAGTTGGGCCAGGTAAGTTACATGTACTCCCTCCTTCTCTGTTTTCTGTTTTATTTACTGTTTTGTTTTCTTTTATTCAATTGCCACTGAATTGAAATTCAAACAGATTGAAAACAGTGCCAAAACTCCCCTGGATATTTTTAAGTCACTTAATGGACATTCTCCACATATACATAAAATATCTCAGGGCATTTGAAAATATATTCATTATATATTATGAATATAACTCCAAATTAAAATATAATATGATTTAAATTCAATGTCCCAAAATTTTCCATAAAAATTTTCCAGAATTTTGGTTTGATATATATCTCTTGCCAAAATTACCAAAATAATTTTTAGGGCATTTTGGAATCATTGAATGCAATTTAATGGGTTCTTGCCCTTCTTTGAAAAGTTTTGAGGCTTTCTAATTTCCTCAGTTCAAGTTTCAGAAATTTAGACGTGAAACATAAGTTCTCTAAGATACAACTAATACAAGAAATAATCTAGGGCTATGACAATTGTCGACATACAGGTAGCACGAGAGATACCCGAGAGACGATGAACGCGTATAGGTCTAGAGAGATACTCCTATATAAGCATGAGTGATAGCTATATGAGACGAACATCTATATTAAAGGGGATTCAAATATTTAAACTGGAGATCACGACATTGATAATATCGTAACGCAAATTGGTGTATCAAACATGCATATTCATTTGAATTTGGGGACACGGGTAATGTTATATTGTTTATCAATATTAGTGATCCATAGATTCTTTAATTAGAGACAATGCATGGTTTATATGCAATTAATGTCTAAACGGGATTACACTATATGTTGCGTGTGTGAAACACATGATGCATGTTTGAGAAGTAAAAAGATAAAAACCCGCATGAAACACACATTATACATTGGATTTCAACATAAAGTGGTTTCAAATATTTGAAAATCCAAATTAAGATGGATACAGCCTTATGAATCTAAGATCATGCCATTTGTAAACAATATTTATGTATAAAGGGTGTTGAAAGTATATATAAAAGATGATGTATATAGAATTTTATTCCAATCGAAAATGGATCCTGCCCGAACAAAAATAGAATACAAACTGGATTTGAATTGAGTTGGCACGGTAAACGTGCACTCTTGCTCTGCAAAATTTGAACGACGCGGGGAAAGTCGCAGTAACCGCCTGAAACCAAAATTTGCGAGATGGAAACTACTGCCTATCCCTGCCACGCAAAGCCTATCGGCTCGATTTCTAGAGGTTTCGATAGGGGTAGGTTTGTAATTTCACTCAAACATGACATAACCGCCTCGCACCCGGATTCATACACGGTGGGCGCCAAAACATAGTGTCTCCTCGGCCGAAATCGACTCCCTCCCCGATTCATACACGGTGGGCGCCAAAAACAAACTCTCGTAGGCAAATATTTGGTGTATGCGAGATTACCGTCCTATCCCCAACCTACTAATATTGCTGTGATGTAGGAAATTTTAAACGAGGGCTAAGTTTGTAAATTTCCTTGCATTTGAGACAAGCGCGCCATTAAGACATGGTTCCCCCCTTCCTCTCTCCCTCCATTTCCCCATTCGTACTCCGTGGGCGCTAAAACACCCTCTCCACCCCAGCCTCCTCCGTCCGCCACCCCATCCACCATCGTCCTCCTCCACCATGCCGGAGCTTATGCCCCGACGCCGTCGGCCATTACAAGAGATCGACCTCTCTCATCCACGGCTTCGGACCGGGATCCTTGCATCCCCTCCTCTCGCTTCATCCCCGCCGTCGTCCACCCTGCCGGCGCTGCTCCTACGATCGTCTCGTCCACCGCGCCCCGCCACCACTGTCTACCCTCCTAGATCTGATTCCACGCCGCCGACAACCATCACTACCGCAGCACCATCAAATTCTCAGTAGATGCATACACGGCACCGCACCAGAGGCGGTACTCTTTCGTATCTGCTCAACTTATTTATCGTAGCAAGATGTGTGTGATATGCGGCATACACTTCACATATATGAACTGTTTCTATGAGCCAAAAGAACACAAATGATCCGTATAAACAAGATGTGTGTGATACACGACAAACAGCCCACTCGGAAGAACTGTTTGCGATGAGAATATATAACAAAGACGGTTACTGGAGTTAACTCATGTGCAATTCTGTGTGTAGAAAAAACTTTGAAAACTACAAACTAGTTGCTTGCGATGGCTGGGAGTATCGCACATGATGCGTGTACGAGTACGCGTATGCGATGATACGTAAGTTACGCATACATTTCCGTATGGTAACATGTGTTCGATAACAAGTGACATCGCATATGGTTGTTGGGTTGTGTGCTCCACTTAGTCTTCTCGCACTCCAGCGAAAGGCTTCCCGCGCTCCACATGGGTGAGTTGTAAAATCCCCAATCCCCTAGCCAGCTGCTAGCTATAGATAACCACAAAAATGGCCAGTGGCGGCGACTCGCTACTGATCCAGTTGATAGCTAGTTACCCACACATATCGGCATGCCCCCAACGACTGACGACGGGGATGGAGTCGCACGACGCGACGGCGGAATTGAGGCTGAAGGCACGATGGTCGGCTTGGCGGTCGACGGCTATGTCGCCGCCTCTCCCGACGACGGCCAGAGGAAGCAGGAAACACGGTATGAGCAAGCCGCCAGGTTAGCTAGGGTGGTCCTAAAAGCGGACAAGGATCTCCAGCGGGCGATACTGGTGGCTCGACGCAGAGTGCCGCGGATGGTGCAGGCGGCGGCGGAGGAACCACGACGACGCAAGGACAACTATAGTAGTGGCGGCCGCCGCACAAGGCACATGCTTATGTCCCAGATGGAGGAGGGCGCAGCGCCGGACATCGTCGGGGCATGCTTGGGGGCCGTCACGGCAGCCCTGGCGAGAGCCAACGTCGTCACGCTGGACATCACCGAGGTAGACCCGGCGGTCGCGGTAGCCCTGGTGAGCGCTGCGCCCGACGAAGTACCGGCGATTACCGATGTCGAGTCTGCCCCGGCCTCGATCGATCAAGGTGTGTAGGTCATCAACTTGGTGGCCTCCACTCCCACTGAGCCCATGATCGACACGCTAATGGACGATGGCTGTTGTGCCTGCTGGGCCAGCGTTAGGTGCATAGTGTAGCTCTTTTGTGCACGCGCGGTTCGTTCTATTCTTGTAAATTAGCGATATATATTATTCTGATCACGGGATCAGAATATTATTCTGATCACAACCTGAACTTCCTGAGTTACACAACCTGAACTTCCCTCTGTAAAAACCCGACCTTCAAGCTATCTTTGCAACCGTGTCTCCCCGCGTGAATTATTCTGGTCAGTCATGTTCTATGTGATGTAAGTGTAATCTGAAAATGGTTTTTAGCAACTTAATGCCCATTTTAAATAGAAATCTTGCTCATTGGCGGATTTTGCTCTCGGGTCTTGATAAACATGCGTCTGTTGCAATTTTACTGACTGAGTTGTTCGACCTGAACTTCCCCCAGTGTTAGGTTGAACTTCCGCAAACATTGCCCCAATGGGGCTTGCGATATACCGTTGGAAAGCTATGGACACGATTATCATGGCCCAAGTTAAATTTTTGGCAAAATGTAAGCAGTTTAAGAGCAGTTTTGAAAACCGTTTTTTCTTCATACAAAAAATGTGAATAGTATTTTCGATCGCATTTCTAAACCGTTTATTGGAATGAGGCAAATAATATGGCACTGGAAAGCTGCTGCAAAACTGCTCCTTCCATATGTTGAAAGTTTCTCTAATTCCCTATGGTTAAAGAGTAATTTGGAAAATAGTAAAATTTTGCAAACCAAACAGCCGAATTCATATTTTCGATGTCATTTATAAACAGCTAATCCAATTGACGGTTAACATATGGAAGGACGAACTTTTCTGAAGGTCAATACTTGAAAAATAAATTTAATTATCATTGTGTTACGTGTGAGCTCTGCGTTTTTACTCCTCGGGGACGCTGCATTCTTACTCCTTGGGGATGACCATATAAGCATCAGGAACCAAAGAACATGTACTTTTCAGTACATCCTTTTTAGAAATGCACCTTTTTTCTCTATGCGAACTTCAACTTTTTTATATATGAACTTCATTGTGAATATTGTTACACGTGGGACGGGTGTTTGAATTTTTAGTTTTTTAAACAGGGAAATCATTTTTTCATAATTTTGTTTGAGATGTTCCATTTTTTAATTTGAACTTCTTCGTTTTATTTTTTTAGTAACAGCAAACATCTGGGTTTTTTATAAACCTTGAACTTCTATATTATTTTAATTTGGACTTCGTAGTTTTATTCGTAGAAAATAAAAAAAAATCATTTTTTAATAAACATCAAACGTAAAAAAACTGTTGTCGAGAGCTCCGGCGACATGAGCAATGACTGTTGCAACACTGCATGAGCCATCTCTACAACACTCAGCCTTACTGGCATTAACACAAACAACTGGAAAAGCATGTACAGGTGAGCAGAGAGTTCGAGCAGTTGAGCAGAGATGACATGAGTTCGTCGTAGAAGTAGGACTGGAAGGCCGGGAGGGCCACGAGTAGCGTTGGGGAGAAGATGGAGTGTGCGGGTGTGGGGCTGAGCTGCCGGCATCGCCTTGCAGTAGTGCAGGAACATCGAAGGCAAAGAAGACCGAAATGCAGGTGAGGTGATGCAGCGCGACAGTGGGTAAGAAGACACCTGTTAAGCTGTAGTTGTTAGCGCAAAGCATGCCGGTGCACCTCCATTTTGCTCCTGTAGCTTCTTATTCCTTCTCCGCCATGATGCCTATTAGAAATCTGAGAAAGTTCAAGTCTTGCAGGCATAAGAACAAACAAATATGAGCGACCACTTCCAAAGCACATGCACCATTTCAGGATCTTGTGTCGACACCCTCTCTCCATCCAAGTAGAATCTCACACGGGATGAAATTTGGTTCAAGCGAAAATACAAATGTGCTTCCAGGGAGCTACAAGGAATTCTTTTTTGCAACATAGAATTCTCCTGCTCTTGCCGACATAGTACTTAGAAGCAGTTTGGTCAGGCAACAAGATTTTGTTTTTGCAGAACTACATAGTTCACCTACTCAAGAAGAAAAAAAAATGTTCAGTACGTCCAAGAAACAACAACAACAACAACATAGTTCACGAACATACATCACCTGCTCTTCGTTTCTTCCTCTAGAAATATAGTCGAACATCCGTGTTCCATCCTTCGGCACCACCTCATTGTCCAGAAGCCTACCAACAAGCAGCACGATGACGCTCGAGGAGAAACAAGGAAGCGGTGGCACACACATGAACGGGCGTGTCTGTGAAGGGGCTCACCAGAGCCCAAAGATGACCGATCTGGCTGGAGGAGGGGAGAGGAGGTGGTCTCCACGGGCTACCCAGGCAAGCAGCGGGGAGGAGGATCCCAACCCTGAATCCACCGACTGTAGGCCGTCGCGGCGGCTTTCGCGAAGACTAGTTGCAGGTCGTTGCCTCCTCCAGATGAAGGTCAACGGCTCCTTCGCGTGTGTACTGGCGGTCACCGGCGAGTGAAGGATCCTCGCCGGATCTAGCGACCCTCGAGGTGCTTCGGGAGGTGGTGCGGCGGCGTCTCCACCGGATCCGCTGGGAGCAGGGGTGCGCCCAGGGGCGGGGCGGCCACGGCGGTGTCAGTCGGGAGCGGGGCGGCGGCGGAGGTGCCGGTCGAGGGTGGGGTGGCCGCGGCGGTGCCGGCCGGGGGCTAGGCGGCGGCGGAGGTGCCGGCCGGGGGCGGGGTGGCCGCGGTGTCGCCTGCTGGGGGCGGGTGCTGCGATTGGATCAGGGAGGTGGGTGGTGTGGCAGTGGGGGTCTTTTTTCCTTTTTATCTCAATTGTATAGTTCGGGAACATCCCCGCTGGACGGCGCTCTGATCCAAATAACTATTCTAATAACAAAATTAGAATAATGGTGTCCTATATATATATATATGCTCAGTTAATTTCTTCATGCATGTTAAATATGTCAATTGTATTGGCTAGCCAGTATGTATATTATCTGAATTTGCAATATGGACAATTAATATGCAAATGGCTTCTGGACATCGGTGTTGATCGCCACGTCGAAAACGTGGACACCCTCTATTCTACCGTGCACACGCTTAAACTAAATGAACTGTGTATGATACTAATACTTTCCATGAAAATAAAAAAACTTGGCTAACAACATTTGAGTAACAGATATATAGTGGTGTGACTATTCGACAAAAGGTGGATCTTGGAAACACGGTTTTGACAACCATATGGTTCATATCTACATACTTAACATAGTAACAACTAGCACATTTTAAGAGGTTGAGGGCCAACAACCACAACTATCCGCTGAAAGCAGCTTGATCACGGCGACTCGGTATCTCGTCAATGAAAAGGAAGAACCCTCTTGTGCCTTGGTAGAGCATGAGTAGAATAGCGTCTCCAATTTTCCAATGTGGATGCATTGCCGCGACAAGCGAGAATTTGTTAATTTGAATGGTTCCATTTCTGCGGGAAATGCAGTACCTTGCAATCACTTTGGCGTTATTAGCAAGCACAAGTGTAATTCGACCACGTAGGGAAATGAATTCAGGAACAGCTGCACCGGGTAATTTCTGTTGAAATGTAGAATAAAAACCAATTGAAATGTAGAATAAAAACCAATTGTAATATATTTATTTAGAACATGACACAAGAATATATAGTGCGCATAAATTGGTAAATAGAATTTGTATTGCCTAGGAACGGAGTCAGAAAATGAAATCACATTTGGTTGCTTAAATAGTCATCAGTTAGTCAGAACAAATGCCCCGATTTTTCTAAGTAATATGCCAGCATGGATAAAGTTGAAAGAACTCTAACCTCGGTCAGACTTTGATCGGCTGATGATGTTGGGAAAGTAAACATCCATGTTAATTAGACCAGGCTGTGGTGCACGCACTAGAATTTTATTGCCAGCTTTCCATTCATAAAACTTAGAAATTTTTCTCCAAAGATCCGCATCAAAATAGGTGTGACCATCTTTATCAAGTTTTACACTAACTGCATTGTAAATCCATGATGCGTTGTCAATATGACATCCATGGAGTCATCAACAAAGTAAAGCCCAAGATTTCCTTCTACTCTTGTTCTTGCAAAGTAAGGGATGTACTACTTGAAATGAAAATTAAGATCGTATTTTAGATATATTGGAAATAACATATCAAGATGCAAATATGGGAGTAACTAAGAGAACAGAACAATATATAGCTGAAAGCATAGTAAAAAAATAAATAATAAAAAATAGATAATGTAACAAAGATTAGATGCAAATATGAGAGTAACTGAATGAACAATACATCATTAATTTGTCTAATATAGGGAAAAAATCGGCTTCGACGTCTAGGCTCCATGTGGCACCATACCTTTTATCCAAATGTAGCAATAGACGGTATATGTTCACAAATTAAGGCCATGCCGATCGTGGTAGGGTGAGATTGAACATACCGAGCGCTCCCTGAAGTCATCTGGAATGGTGAGATAGAACTTCGTTTTCGACTGGCCGCAACCACACTTGCCCAATTTGTGCTCATACTGTGGACACATGAATGAAAACCCTCGAATCAGCTAGAAGAAAAATGAATCCATGGTGATTTCCACCGGTTCATTAACAGTAATGGATGGACTGTGATAAGAGATGAGTGAATACTTCGCTAAATTGATTACTTTCTCCATGAGAAAAATCCCCTGCCCAATCCCGTAGAAAACCCCAATCGACCACTCTAGAAAGTCGGTGCAGATAGGTGGCGGTAAGCGGTAGGGGCGAAATCCCGTGCCGTTTGGAGCGCGACCTCCCCCAGTCGACGACAGTCATCGAGCTTAGGGTGGCCGCCACGATAGAAGTTGATGAGGTGCAGACTTGCGGATGAGTCCGCAGTGAGTGGGTGGGGACGAAGTGGGTAGGGGGCCAAGGGATACCACGCTCGTGCTATTTAGTAAATTCTCATCCCTTTTACAAGGAATGGGCAGAGTTTTGAAGGAAATGTGTGATAATATATAGTCAACCACAAACGCGTCGTTTATTGGTTTTTCAACTATAGAAAAATGAAATACATGCTTGAAAAATATGACACCTGGCATGGTTCCATGGTATGGCCTCACCGTGCCCTTGTAAAAATTTGAGAAGGTTTGGCTTATGTCGTCATACATGCCCTTCATAAATCAGACCATCACCGAGGAAGTTTCATGGTTTCGAGGGGGAAATCACCGAGATTGAAAAGGAATCCAAATTCCCTTCCTAGTTTGTCCATGCATTTTTTCTACATTGAACATACACCCTGCAAATCACCGTGTTAAAATTTGGCACTTTTCCGGGTTCATTTACCATATTTAGGGATTATGTGCATTTTCTAGGCATTAATGCACATAATTCAAATTCAAACAATCGGTGCATGAAAATGTGCACAAGAACAGTCTGGAAAACCATGCTCGTGCTATTTAATAAATTATCATGCCTTTTACAAGGAATGGACAGAGATTTCAAGGAAATGTGTGGCAATAGTCAACCACAAACGTTCGTTTATTGGTTTTTCAACTATAGAAAAATGAAATACATGCTTGAAAAACATACCACCTGGCATGGTGCCATGGTATAGCCTCACCATGCTCCTTGCGTACAGGCTTGCCATCCTTGCGGATGTGTAGTTTGTGCTCGGCGTACTCCCTCAGAGCTCCCGGCATGTAATTTGGGGACCATGCAAAGATATCCCAATTCTCCCTGAGGAAGTTGACGAGCTGGCCACTACTAGAAAAAAGGCTGTTAGTGGCGCACCTATTTTGGCTATTAATGGCGCACTATAGGTGCGCCACTATTATCACGCCACTAGTAACAAATACTAATGGCGCACCTCTAGTGCGCCATTAGTATTGTAGGTAACAGTGGCGCACCTTGTAGTGCGCCATTACTATTGCTACACGTGCGCCACTGGTAATTTTTTTGAATTTTTTTGATTTTTTTTCTGAATTTTGAAGGCGGGAAAATAGTAGTGGCGCACCGTCTAACCCCCACCGTGCGCCATTGCTATTTTTGAATTTTGAATTTGGATCTGGATCGTGATTTTTTTGCCCTTTTTAGTCGTTTTTTGCATGATATTTTTTCAAATATTGTTCTCGTTTTTGGATCTTGTACGTTCTTTTGTCGGAGAGGAGTTCGCCGGAGAGGAGGGCCGAGGAGAGACCGTGAGGAGGAGAGGAGGGAGGAGGAGGAGGTCACCGGAGAGGAGCTCGCCTACATCGTCAGAGAGGAGGAGGAGGTCACCGGAGAGGAGCTCGCCTACATCGCCGGAGAGGAGGAGGAGGTCGCCAGAGAGGAGTTCAC